>NC_039277.1:16710661-16840750 GCF_003368295.1 Carassius auratus | reverse complement strand
TTCTTCAGTGCCGCTGTGGGCGTGGTTTACCAAAACAGACCGTTCTCCTATTGGTCAAGTTACTCACTTGCTCTTCTGACATTGGACCATTGTGAACACGACGTAGCGGTAGTGCAAAAAAGAAAAGAAAAAGAAACCGCGTTCATTGTGGCTCCAGAATTCAGGGGCAAGTGCCTGGAGCCAACATGGCGACCGGGCCGAGTCAGTTTCCCTCACCGTTTTATATGAAAACAGCTGAAAAAGTAGGAGGGTAGTGTAGCGGCAACAACATCGGAGTCACATGATTCAAAAAGCCAGGCTGCCCTGTTCCAATATGGTGGTCAGCTTGGCAGAGCTGCGTCTCCCGTTGATCATATCGTTCCTGTGCGGGTTCGGAGCCTGCAGCCTTCAAGAAACGCAGGTTTACGGACTGCGCCTGGAGGACTTAAACGAGCGGGTGTACATGCGCGAACGGGTCCTCGTAGCTCCGCACGGGACCATCTTCAAGCTCAGATTGTTTGGGTCCTACCTGTCCAATGAGACCTGGCCGTGGGTCGCGTTCGCCGCGGTTGGAGCGGTTCAGTTGACCCGTGCGAGCTGGAGGAACGCCGCAACCTCCTCTGCGTTCCAGGTACGCGGAGCGTTCAAGTTCGGATGACGAGAACAGTGGGATTATAGAAGTCCAGGACCGAAGCTGCAGCATCCGATCCGGGGAATAAAGATGCAGAGCCCGAGTTCCATCATGTTTGCGTCTTAAAGGGCCAGACATGGGGGTCTTTTGGGTCGGACAAGTTGATTATTAAGAACCCGGCTGTGCCATCAGATTACATTCCATTATGGGGTCTGATTTTGGTGGTTGTTGCTTCTGGTTTTGGTTTGCTGTGTGGTCAGATGTGTGAATCTGAGTTTGCTATGGCTGGACCCACTGGAGCTGTATGTTCTGCACAGCTGTGGTTCGGAGGATGAAAAGCGGGCAGCCAAGCGCCTCAAGCCTATTCGAAGGAGAGGAAATGTTTCTGGTTTGTTCGCTCTTGTTTATTTGTGCGCTGGGTCACTCAGTGCTCGGCGTCCTGTTGTACCGCCTCTATGGGTCCATCGTGCCTGCTGTGTTCACTAGTGGCTTCCTCATATTTCCTTCTGGCTGAGCTGGTTCCTCATATGTATGTTCAGGTTATTGGGTTCCAGATGGCAACCGGGTTTGACATGGCTGGCCCAGATCTGTCTCATCCTGACGTGTCCGCTTTCTTGTCCTCTCGGCCTCCTGCTGGACTTGATCCTGCACCGGGGATGTGAGCACCGTCGGCGATCCGTGAGAAAACCATGGAAATGATTCGGACTAGTGTGAACGATCCGTTATAATGAGTTCGTCAAGGTGGAGTTCAGTAAAGGCGCTCTCAGGACCAAAACCGTGGAGGACATCCTGACGCCTCTGAAAGACTGCTTCATGCTGCCCTCGACGGCCGTCCTGGACTTCAACACCATGTCTGAGATCATGCAGAGCGGTTACACTCGGTCCCGGTGTATGAAGAGGAGAAGTCCAATATCATCGAAATCCTGTACGTCAAAGACCTGGCGCTGGTTGACCCGGAGGACCACACTCCCATGACCACCATCACCAAGTTCTACAACCATCCTCTGCATTATGTTTTTAATGACACCAAACTGGATGCAATGCTGGAAGAATTCAAAAAAGGCATGTCGAATCTAAAGCACATGCCTTCAAACTATAAGTATCGGTCTCTGACTGATATTTTACCCATTATGTGCAGTTATTGCTATTGACCTGACTAAGCCAATACTGAATGCCTGTAATATTTGTTTTATATTATCATTATTAGTATTGATCTGTGTTTGAAGTGTTTTCATAACTAGATCATTTTAAGAAGATGCCTTCAAACTACTTGTATCTGTATATGATGTCGTGATTTTCATATTCTTATGTTTCAGTATTTAAACATTTATCATTGTATTATTAGAAGCTACTGCTACTGCTGTTGGCCTGATTAGGCTTATACTGAATGTGTGTAAAAAAAAATATATATATATATATATATATATATTATATATATATGTGTATATATATATATATATATATATTATATCAAATATTAGCATATATTAATGTTAACTTTTAAAATGATTAAATATTTAGCAATAAGTATTATAATTCTAATTACGATATTTTACCGGACTATAAGTCACACTTTTTTCATAGTTAGGCAGGTCCTGCGACTTGTAGTCAGGTGTGACTTATCTTAATTAATTTGACATGAACCAAGAGAAAACATTACCGTCTCCAGCCGCGAGAGGGCGCTCTATATTGCTCAGTGCTCCTGTAGTCTACACTGAAGACATAGAGCGCCCTCTCGCGGCTGAAGACGGTAATGTTTTTTCTTGGTTCTAAATAAATGGGACTTATAGTCCAGTACAACTTATACATGTTGGACTGATGCGACTTATACTTAGGTGCGACTTATAGTCTGAAAAATACGGTATCATTATTTTGAGTGTTATTTGCATTTTGATAACATGATAATCCTAAACAAATGTGTTTTTTTTTTTCAATGTTAGCCAATATTTTACTTATAATCACTGATTTTGAATGCATAATATATAAATATATGGTTTTTATTTTTCCTTTTATATTTTAATAACTCCTACTTTTTCAAGATTGGTTAATCACTGCATTTTTGTTTTGTCATTTTTTGAAAGATGAATATTTATTGTGTAATAAGAAATCTATTTTTTGTTTTAATCATGATGATTTTATAGAATGCAGTTTATTGAAACTTCTAAAGCATGTGTTTTCTCTCTGTGTCCTCGTAGGAACTCCCACCTGGCCATCGTTCAGAAGGTGAATAATGAGGGCGAAGGAGACCCCTTCTACGAGGTCCTGGGTCTGGTCACGCTGGAGGACGTCATCGAGGAGATCATCAAATCTGAGATCCTGGACGAGTCTGATGGCTACAGTGAGCAGCCGCTTGATGTGTTTTGAGCTGAACCCAGCATTTAAAACTCGTTTACAATGCGTTTGTGTTTTTCCACAGTGGACGTGAAGGTGAAGCGTCCGATGGCCCCGGTGGAGATCCCTCTGGAGACACGCGGCGTTCACGACGAGTTCTCAATCTTCAAACCTCCAGAGGGTGAACCGAAGATCCGCACCTCTCCCCAACTATTGCTGGCCACCCACCGATTCCTGTCCCGAGGTCTGTCTGCTTTCATATCAACCGAGAGGCTTCAAGAGTCTGTGTGTTACAGTGATTTGTACGGTCTTGGGAAAATCCGGCATGTTTTGTGAAGTCAGTAATTCGTTATAAATAAATCAGTTCAACGTGGTCATCCTTTACTATAACGAGGGAACAAAATATTAATTTGTTGCCGTGATAAAATCAGTTTTTGTCTGCATGTCGTGTACAGGGCTCTGTAGCGATATCATAAAAAAAACAAAGGTAAAAAATGCATTTATTAATGATAACAATAATATTAATAACCACAAAACAATATCTCATTATCGTGAATTAAGACCATTCACGCAACTTGTCATATTCCTATACAGTTAGTTTTTGTTTATATGCAGTGTACACTTTTATTCAAACATATTTGGCAAGAACACATTTGATTGATCAAAACAAGTGAAAGTAAAGACATTTATAATGCTCCAAAAGATTCCTGAAAAAAAAATATGAAGCAGCACAACTCTTCTGAGCACTGAAGATGATAATAACAAATGTTTCTTAAGCGGCAAATCAGTATATTAGAATGATTTCTGAAGGATCATGTGACGCTGAAGACTGAAGAAGTCAAATTCAGCTTTGCATCACAGGAATAAATGACATTTTTAAAATATATTCATTCTTATAAAAACATGAAGAAAGTAGTGCATGTCTGTTTGGCTGACAAGAATAAAGAAGTTTGTCTCAGCAAGCCTCAACCTTTAAAGGACATTCCCGTCTCTGGGATCAATGGCAGGACAATGTTATGTGCTGGTTAATGTGATTTCATACTCCTCCGTTTCAGAGGTGGAACACTTCAGCCCACAGCGTGTGTCAGAGAGAGTCCTGTTTCATCTGCTGCGGCACCCCAGCGTCAACCAAGAAGTGAAGTTTGACCCCGCGGTCCGGCTCAGTCCTGACCACTACCTGTACACCCGAAACCATCCGGTGGATTACTTCATTCTGCTGCTGCAGGTGCGCTGCTGTGTCCCACTGATGTGTGCATGTCACACGCTTTATCAGCAGTGGTGTGAATAATAGTGCTGATAAATATACAATATCTAAATATGATATTATTACTAGATGTTGTAGTAAAAAATAATATTTGATCATTTAATAATGATAGATCAATAATAATAATAATAACCAATAAATGAATTGTTTATAATTATTAATCTATCAGAACGTTTTAAGTGTTTTGATAAATATGACATTAGCAGTTGATTTAATTTAAAAATAAGTTTTTCACAATTAAATGTGATATTAGCAGTACTAGTAGAAGTAGTTTTTTTATTATTAAAACAATCATAATAAATATTTTATTAACATTTTTAAACAGATTTCATTAATATTGCAAATGTAATATTTACTTATTATTATAATTGTAATAAATTATTTGTAAAACATAAATATTTAAACATTGCTAATTATTTGTTAGTATTTTGGTAATTTTGATATTAGCAGTACTACTAGTAGCATTGCTAGTAGTAGTATTTTATTATTATTAAAACAATCATAATATAATAATATTTTATTAACACTTAAACTGATTTCAATATTTAATCTGTGGTTATAATGCTATTATTTTAATATTGCAAATTTAATATTAACTATTATTATTATAATTGTAATACAATTATTTTTAAAACATTAATATATAAAAAATATATTATAAATATTTGTTAGTTGTGTTTTTGAAATGTGATGTCAGTAGTACTAGTACTGTAGTATTAGTATTATTGGTAGTATTTATTAAAATATGACCATTTAAAATATTTTTAAACATATCAATATTTGATGAGTCAACATTGATAATTTAATAATAAATGTTGTTATTATTATAAAAATTGAAGATATATATATATATATATATGTATATGTTTTTCACATTAATTGGAATATATATATATTTTGAATTCTAAAATAAAATGTGTGAATTTCTTAGAATTGTCTGTGATGTTTGGATCATATATTTGTGTGCAGGGCCGTGTGGAGGTGGAGATCGGGAAAGAGGGTTTGAAGTTTGAGAACGGCGCGTTCACCTACTACGGCGTTTCAGCGCTCACAGCTCCCTCCTCAGGTGTGTCCCGGTGAATAAGTGAATTTATGGCAATCCCAGATCCAATCCAAATTCACCATTCTAATCCAAGGTTGACTCATGAATGTTGGCATAAAAATGCACGCTAGTCAAAGACATTCCTGTCAGTTTTGGTTGTAAACTGTCGAGCAACAAAACAAAACCCAGCTGGTGTGATTTCTGCAAGCCTGCTGTGTTTTGAAAGCAGAAGGACTATATGGGACTATTGTTTAGCTGTTGATGTTCAGCTGACCACTCACCATGACCTCTTGAGTTTTCTGACCTGACTGAAAGTCAAATGCTGCATGAAGTGATAAGTTTGCATCCAGTGAGAACACCCAATCCAAACATGTGCATGGAATCATTTTATGCAGTAGCCGGAAACTCAGATAAACATCTGAGGAAGAGATAAGATTTATCACTTGTTGTTTTATTGCGTAACATCTGATTGGGATCAGAGTGTTATTGCTGTGAATATGTTCTGGTGTATGGCCTGTGTGTGATGATTGTTTGTGTGATCAGTCCATCAGTCTCCGGTGTCCACGCAGCATCAGTCCCCCAGAGACCCCTTTGATTTGGGAGACGCCACCAGCCCGTCCAGCTACTGTCCCGACTACACCGTCCGAGCCCTCACAGACCTGCAGTTCATCAAGGTGAGCGCAGAACAACACGCTCAGCTCTCGGTGCACTTTGCTTGAGATTATTCTTTTTGACTTGACTGTTCCAATAAGTATTTATTTATATTTGATCATGGATCGTTGCTTATGAATCAAAAACTGACTTTCTTTCTGCTATTATTGTCCATGATTCCTCAATGCATGTTGCAATGCAAGTTGTTGTTGTTTTTAAATAAAACTTAAATAAAATTTCACTTAGTTAAACATTTAAAAAGATACATTAAATATTATTATTCGTATTAGTATACATTAAATATTTTTCTTTGTTTTAGCATTCTATATATTTAAATATTTTAGGAGTATTATTATTATTCAACATTAATCCAAATAGATTTAAATTTGTATTTTTTTATTATTGTAGCATTTAAAATTTTTTTTAAATGTAAATGTATTTTTAATATCTTTTAAATGTTTATTATTACTATTATTATTTCAACATTTTAAACTATTTTAAATTATAAAATATTTATTAAAATTGTAAAATATACTTAAAACATATATTAATGTTTTAAATATATTTATTATTATAATATTATTATTATTAATATCTTAACATTTTAAATTATATTTAAACTACTGAAAAAAACATATATAAATTGATTTTTAAGCAAAGAGTATTTATTTTTTTAATAGATAAAAATAGTTTTTCGAGACCTATAATCAGATTCAACCATTTTGTATTGTACTGTTATTTTTATATTTGATTTATGCAATTGTAGTTAGCTTCCCTCATGAAAGATGCATAGTGTTGAACATTTGTCTTTTTTTGTGTGTCAATTTGTTTGTTGTGTACATCTTTATTCTGGAACTTATTGAAGATTTCCTTAGAAAAATGCTAGACTTCTTCATCAATAATGTACCTATCTGAAAAGGTCAGTTTAGTGTCTTCAGCTGTTAAAATGGCCCCGTGTCCCACAGGTGACCCGTCTGCAGTACCTCAACGCTGTGATGGCGTCGCGGGTAGCACAGAGCCCCGACCCGCCTGAAATCAAGATCCTGCCCAACAGTCAAACCAAACTCCTGAACGAGAAAAACACCACTCAAGGTACGTGGCATGATCACACCGGCACACATGCATGACTCTGAGTACAGAACAGAACTCCTTGTGCTTCTGATTTAGCGCCGTGTTCTCCCCGTGTTTCTGTGTAACTGGCTTGCGTCGGAATGTTGTGGAGTCTAAACATGCAAGAACAGGTCGACCGGAAATGTCTATGAATCTGCATCGCTCTCTTCTGCTGAACTAAGACTGTGATCTCTTTCTGTGTCTTTTTCTCTCCTTCCCTTCATTTTCTCCCTCTTTTTATCTCCTTTAGACTTTCAGCTCCACTTTTCATTCTTTGAAGCAATTGACAACTACTGTTAGTGTGCTTTGCATGAGGTAAATGCAAGTGATTAGCATGGTGTGTTACGTTTGAAACATGTCTCCCATCAACACATCGGAGCATCACCAGGTGGTTGGTATGACACGTCAGTGCATGTCACCGCTTTCATTTGAATGCAGCACAGAAGTGAGCTTAAGTCAGTGTTTTTCACTCCTAATTTCTTTTTAATGCCACTGTTTTGCAAAGTAACCCTCTTCTGTATTAATGCTGTCTGTTGGCACCTCCACATTAAACTCTCAGACAGGAGATAAATGTCCAGGTGGGTCTGCCAAATGTTATATTTAATTTAATTTTGAATTCATTTATTTGTTTGATAAATTATATCAAATAATAATAATAATTATATATATATATGTATGTATGTATGTATGTATGTATGTATATATATATATGTATGTGTATATATATGTATGTGTGTATATATATATATATGTATGTGTATATATATATATATATATATATATATATATGTGTATATATATATATATATATATATATATATGTGTGTATATATATATGTGTGTATATATATATATATATATATATATATAATATATTATATATATATATATATATATATATATATATATATATATATATATATATAATAGTCTGATATTCCAATATATATATTTCCACAATATCATCAGTATTTATTTGTTTGTTTATTTAATTTCATTCAAATAGTAAATTGGTGAATCTCACAAAAGAAGGTCATATTTCACCCGAAATCAAAAGATATAAATGAGAAATAATATTATGTGCCTTATATTCTCATTCCCATTACTGTAAAGACCAATTATATACGTATTTAAATTGTAAAATATGTATACATAATATAAGTATTGTTTGTGCCATCTAAAAAAAATACTTTACTGTACTTTTGTTTTTACCTTAAAGCAGTAATTTGACTTTATAAGATTGAAAATGTAAAAACTAAAATATGTATGTATATTCAAAAAGAAAAATAATGGACTAATTACAATTGACTTAATTGTCAAGTAAAATAATGTAAAAATACGTTGTATGTGTGAACTTTACGTGACTTTTTACCACACGTCAACTAATAAGCTACTACTACTACTAATTCTCTGAGGAAGTTTTAGTGATTCATTTGCCTTTAAATGGAAGGTGTGTCTTAATCCATCTACCATTTGAGTTTTAAATGGTCAACTGAAGTATTTCTGGTCATTTTGGACACTGTCCACAGAATGATGTCAGAATATGTCAGCAGGAAATCAGTGTTTTTGACAGAGGGTTTCATTCTGGTTCCCCGTGCTCTGCAGGTGCGAGCAAGAGCCAGGAATCTAGTCCAGACGAGGAGCTTCACAGCCAGAGAGGAGCGTTTTGACCTTCCACCTAACCTTCCTGCAGAACTCACAAGGATCTTATTGTGACAGCTAATTTGTTTTTGTCATCTTAAGTGAACCTTTTACTCCTGGAGTGCAGCGACTGAGCCAGATGCAGGACTGCTGAAAACAAAAGACTTGTTCATTCTGGTCAAACCGGATCCGTTCTCACTCTTCTCCTTATTTAGCCATTCCCTCTGATGTCACTTCCTCTGTTGGAGATCACTTATTTCTACAAGATGTGTGCGTGTAAATATGTGCTAATAAATTAAATGGTGTGCCAAGATTTTGCTATCCCTGTCGTATCATATAAAGGTATATACAGCCCTGAATTGTCAAGCCCTTATGTGCCAAAATAGTCATCCTCATGTCATTCCATACACATAATCTTGTCTTTTCTGTTTAATAATGACTGCAGCTTCATTGAAGCACTCAAATGTCATTCTCCATATGTATTTGAACTGTCAAACCCAAGAAACAAATCTGAACACAAATACAATTTTAGAGCTTTTGGGGAAGTACACGCTTAAAAACAAAGGTTTTGTATAGTGGTTCCACAGGTGCCAGTAAAGAAAATAAAGTTCTTTATTGTTAACATCCATAGAATCTTTCCATTCCACAAAAAGTTTAGGCTTTAGATTATTCAAAATGTTCTTCACACACTCTTAAAAATAAAGGTTCCAAAAGGAATCATTGTGTTCGTTAAAGAACCTTTCAGTGAACAGTTCTAAAAGGAACCATCGAACAATTTTTTTAAAGCTTTCCCATACTGGAATAACCTGAGCATTCCATTGGTTTAACATGGAATTGATCTTAGCAGTAATAAAAATCCCATGTTTTAGAGGTGGTATCTAATTTGAAATATAGAAACCTTGTTTAGATGCTTGTTAATGAGTCTAGAAGCTTTTCTGATGTTCCGTTGTAATGAATCCGTTATCCGTTCCATCCGCTTGTCCTATAAGATGCTTGGTTAAACATTCTTAGTAGCTTATTTTAAGTTTTTACAACATTCCACTTCCAGCTTAGACTTATTCAAATGTTTGGAATAATTGTTTGTTTGTTGTTTTTTTTCAACCATTTTTCTTATGCTCACCAAGTGAAATATGGTGAAAATAATATTAGTTTTCTGTTTGAATATATTTTAAATTGTAATTTATTCCTGTAATTCAGTGCTGAATTTTCAACATCATTCCTCCAGTCTTCAGTGTCACATGATCTTCAGAAATCATTCTGATATGCTGATTTGCTGCTCAAGAAAAATCTTTCTTATTATCAATGTTGAATACGGTTGTGCTGCTTCATATTTTTGTGTAAACCATGATACAGTTTTCCATTATTTACTGATGAATAAAAGTTCAAAAGAACAGCATTTATTTGAAATAAAAATCATAAATGTCTTTACTGTCACTTTTGATTAATTTAGTGCAATCTTTATGAATAGAAATATGCATTTCTTAAAAAAAGGTTTTGATGTGTAAAGCAACAATATTATTTGAGTAACTTTCAGGAAGGACTTTATGTTCAAGAAATTCAAGCCTTCATCTGTTCCATTATTCTGATGCAAAATAGTCATGTAACCTTTTTTTAAGCAGTTATTTACAAGAGTGCTCATTTCTGTTGCTGTCATAACCCATCCGCTGAAAATCTTTTTCTTTATAAGAAGCAAGTCTAAGTGAGGCATTATGGTCATTCTGCTCCGTGTTCTTGTTTTGTCAGACATAAAGGTCGAGGGGTTTTAATGTCCGGTCGCTTTCCCCGTGTGTGTGTGTGTGTGTGTGTAAGCTTTTTTATGTTTTTTTTTACTGGGTATTTAATTGGTAACCTGTTGATGAGACATTTCAGTAGTAGTGTACCTGTGTATCCTTGAGTAGCACCTGGGTGTGTGGTATTTCCTTGGGTGCAAGTCCTAGTGTGGCATGCGTCTCTCTATTATGTCTGTTGCACGTCGGGTCTACATTTGGTATAAAGCAGAGACGTGACTCCCATTTATTTCTTTTTTATTTTGTGATGTTAATTGGTGTTTGTTTGACTTCGAAACAACAGCTAGCGCGTCAGTGTACTGTTTGTACTTTCCTCTGCATCTTTTCTATTTTGACGGTCACTTTGGAGGATGAGATGAAGTGATTGTGAGACCTGGTGTTCCCGCTTAAAGCTGATAATGAACGTCTGAGTCAAGAATGATCTGAGTTCAGGCAAGTTCTAGTGTCTTACCATCCAAACTTAATGATGGGGGGCGGGGTTAGACACGGGCCCAAGCTCGTCCTCTAATGCTAATTTGGTAGTGATGCAATTCCTTTTGTCTAACTGGTTAGAAGACGTAAGAACCAGTACTGTATGCTTATTCACCACTTCCCCTTTGGGCAAGCCTTTCATATGATCCTTTTGAAGGGGAAGAGAGGAAATAACATTTAGGCCTGGGGAAGATCCCGAGTGTTAAATACTCCTGGGACTGCTTGGTGTCCTTTCCAATGTGACTGTTAGCCTTGAGGTTTGGTGAGCGGGTACAAAATTCTGTGAAAGGAACGGATTGCTTTACACAGCAAAAATTTGTAAGTGACTTAATTGTCCAAAAGATCTCATGCGGTTACTGGTTATATTCACAGCACTTTCAGTTTCCTTGTGTGTTTTCCAGAGGTGGAAGTAAGTCACACATGTGCAAGTCACAAGTAAGTCTCAAGGAAGTCAATTTTTGTGAGAATCAAGCAATTCAAGTCAAGTCACTGCTTTTGTCGAGGTCCAGCGAGTCACTGTCAAGTCATACAAATGTTTAATGATTTAACTGAATGTATATATTAAAGTAACTTAAAACTACAGTAGCTATGTGCTATGGGAGTTTTATTTGCAACAAAATAAAATTGCAATATGCATTTCTACTCAAAAAGTGTCCACATGCAGCTTAATAGGATAAAAATCTTAAATAAATAAATTCAAATTTAAACTACATAGCTTAGAGGTAAATGTAACTGAAATTAGTCCAACATAAAAAGCATGAAAAATATTTAGGTACAGCTGTTTCAATATGCCTCAAGCACTGAAGAATACAATGAAAAAGTATTAAACAATTCAGGTAAAATGGTTCTATGCCACCAAATGGCATTCTTCAAACAGGCATCACCTTTATGAGACATGAACACATCATTAAAGGGATACACCACCCCAAAATGAACATTTTGCCATTAATCATTTACCTCAATGTCATTCCAAACCCGTAAAAGCTTTGCACATCTTTGGCACACAATTTAAGATATTTTGGATGAAAACGGAGGCTTGAGACAAATAAAATACACTTGCAAGGTCTAGAAAAGTATGAAAAGCATCGTCACGTCAGCGTAGTCCATCTGCCATCAGTGGTTCAACTGTAACATTATGAAGCAACGTGAGTACTTTTTGTACACCAAGAAATAATGACTTTATTCAGCAAGTCGTCTCCTCTGTGTCTCTCTGTATAACAGCGATATATCAGCGTTGTACAATTTTGGAGAATATGAGCTGAACTCAGACTGCGTATGCTGTTCTGTGTGGGGGTAAGGGATCGATGCATTTTCATTTTGTGGTGGAGTATCCCTTTAAGTTAAAATATTTATTTTTTAACAAAAGAATAACACCAACCAGAAAAAAATATTAATAATTGAATCACACAGTCCTTGCACCTGTTTATAATTTATATTATTAGTGTGTGTGTGTGTGTGTGTGTGTGTGTGTGTGTGTGTGTGTGTGTGTGTAAAGGAGAGAGAGGGGTGATTTGAGTAAATGTGGTTTATTAATATTTGTGAGTGAATGTGTGTGGTTGTGCTTGCAAGTTTGTTTGTTTTTGTATTTTTTCCTCATTCAAAACTATATATGTGTCATTACTCATTGTGGTTAACATCATTTTTCTGTTGAGTTCTCTTTTTGGACATAATTTCAGATGAGTAAATATATATATATATATATATATATATATATATATATATATATACATATATATATATATATATATACATATATATATATACACACACACACACACACACACACACACACATACATATATATATACACACACATATATATAGATAGATAGATAGATAGATAGATAGATAGATAGATAGATATCAAAATAGATATATAGTGTGGGTTCTTTAATCTATAAACTTTAAATACTCTATAATTTACCCAAGAGTATAAAGTACCTTATGACCAATTTTCTTTTACACACATGGATGTGACGGCAGACCATATTTGGAAGTACAAACAAGGTTACATCATACTCATGTACAAGCATACAACACCGTTCAAATGTTTAATCATTTATGTGATTAAAAATACACTAAAACTATTAATATTGTGCAATGTTATTACAGTTTAAAATGTAGTTTCATTCCTGTGATACAAAGCTGAATTTTCAGCAGTCATGATCCTTCAGAAATCATTCTAGCATGCTGATTTGCTGCTCAACATACATTTCTGAATATTATCACCAACAATGAAAGCAGTTTTGCTGTTTCATGGTTTTTTTGTAGAATAATTTCATTTATTTGAAATAGAGAACTTTTGTAACAATACAAATGTCTTTACTGACATGTGTGATCAATTTAATGCATTGGTACTGAGTATAAAGTAATAATTAAAAAAAGTTTTTTTTGTTTTTTTTTTCTTAAATATTCCTGACCCCAAACTTTTGAACGGTAGGGTATATCACTATTTCATCAAGACTCAATTGATTTAAACAGTTGCTCCTAGTAATATTTATATAAAATATTATAACTTACAATAATATTAGCTTATAATATTTTATCTGTCTTTCTTCCTTCACACACCCTTTCAGATTTCTGTAATACTGGACACGACAACAGGAAACAAGAATCTGAGGCTATGATGTAACTAGTATGTGTCATTTTGAGATCATATATATAATGATGCTACACATCCTTTAGTAACACACCTAGAAAAACCGAGTCACAGGATGTCAGGATAAAGTCCAGGCCAAACTAGTTTTACAAGGGCAGAGACACTGCTGTTATTGTGGTTTATGACGCAATTTCCTGTTATTTACTAGAACGTTAACAAATCCTGATTGTCTGTTGTACAGCAGAAACTTCATAGAAATACAGTAAAATTAAGAAGTTAAATTGGCAAATCCTCAGCTGTTCTTATGAACTGGCTTTCATGTCATGTTTTCTCATAATGTAAAGTTGTAGTGCTGCTGAGGTTAACATGTTATGCCAGCCTTTTGCAGAAGCTAAATGAGGAAGTTTCATAAACACAGAAATTCTGCCGGACATTCTTGCCCCAATATATTTTAAAAGTGAGTGAATGGGGATTGCATCACTAGACCACACCCCCCAAAACCCTCTCTGCTAAGGCATTTCTTTTCATAATAACACAATTTAAAAATAAAGAAAAAGAAACAAATCTAAGATCAAAAAATAAAGTTCATTAATTTAGGTTTCTTAAAGTCTGAATCAGCAAAGTAATTCAGCATTTATGCTTTAATAATATTTCTTTGTCATAGTTTCATTTAAACAGGCAGTTATTAAGGCAGTGTTTAAATTACTAAAAATGAAATATAATTTTAAAGGTGCTGTATGTTATATTTTTGAATGTTCTAAAACATAAAAATAGCATAATATGTTTGCCGATATTTAGGAAGCAAGTTAACATACTTCTTTTTCCAAAAAAAACAATGCTACAGCTAGTTATTCTACTTTGAAATGTGCCTTTTGTGTTGTGTTTTAGTTTTGGTCTGTGTGAATCAGCCCGCTGATTAAATTACCTATTAGTATTACAACACCCCAGGTGGGAAAACACAGCATACATCAGCCATAGAAGCCAGCAAATGAACCCAATCTGAGATCACAGAAGTAAGCTGACCTAAAAATCCTCAGCAATTCAAAAAAGACAAATTAAAACGTGGATAAATATCCTTTCATTATAAATTGCGACTGTTCCTGTTATGTAATCTCAACCTGGCAAGTAGTGACATTCATGTTATCTACATTTATAAAGATTCAAGATTTTATTTGTCACGTACAAGTTATATGACATACAACAAGCAGTGAAATATAGGTCTGGTATACTCTTTTAGACTGTGCAAAAAAAAAAAAAAAAAAGGAAAAAAAGAACATTTAATACAAATAATGAAATATCCGGAAAAAAAGAAGAATTAAATACAAATAATGAAATATACAGAAATAATAAAAAGATAATTAAATACATACAATATATTAAGCTACTACTACACCACTGCTGTGTAGAAATGCTACAAAGAAACTGCTACACAGATGATGCGCAGAGATGTAAACAATATGCAGTGCAGATGAGATGCAGAGTTAGGATGTCTTAAAAAAAGTGCAGTGTGCAGAGAGTTATAGGGTAGCCCTACACTACCAGGGTCTCTAAAGTGCAGTGTGTTTAATGTTCATGTTTAGTAGTCTGATAGCGCGAGGGAAGAAATTCCTACTGAGCCTCTCCGTTTTATCCCATCAGATTAACCAATGGGTTTTCAGTGTGGGTGGAGTCTGAGGACCTTCACATCCCTAGATTTCCTGGGGTGCATGTCTTTGGGAGATCAGATCTGGAGATGCACTCATTAGAGTGCACTACTCTTTGCAGAGCTGTTTCCATACCACAATGACATGCACTGAGTCAATATGTTTTCTATAGCCCCAATCAGATGGTACAGTCATTGTCTGGCTTTTTTAACTTGAACTTGAATGTGGTTAGTCCAGGTCAGGTCCTCGGAGATGAGTACACCAAGGTATCTGAAGCTGCTAACTCTCTCCACCGGGGTCTCGTTAATGATGAGTGGGGTGTGGATCCGATGCTGCCTCTTCCTGAAGTCCACAACCAGCGCCTTTGTTTTGCTGAGATCCAGAAAGAGACAGTTTGTTTGGCACCATGATGTCAGACTCTGTACCTCATCAAGGTAGGCAGCCTCACTGTTGTTGGAGATCACCATCACCACTGCATCATCCACAAACTTGATGACAGAAGCGGAGGTGCGAGTGGACACACAGTCATATGTGTAGAACAAGTAGAGCAGCGGGCCCAAAACACATCCTTGTGGGACTCCTGTACTCCCTTTTCAGGTATCACGTCTAAAGTAAGTCTTAAATTTCTTTCAAGTACAAGTAGATGTCAATAAGTGTGAACAAGTTTTTGCTAATTTTGCCACAGATTGGTGTCAGTTGTGACCAGGGCTAGTTGTCACATGGGTTATATTTAACTTATTATGTTTTCAGTTTCATAAATAATTGTTTTCTTCTGTTAATCTCATGTGTAGTTCAAAACTGTTGCAAATTAGGATACTACTGGTGAATCATAGTATTTCGAAAGCAGACAGGAAAACAAGTGACCACAAAAAAAGCAACTGTGTAATTACAATTGTTGCTGAGCAAAACAATAGGCTCATATCATTGTATTTAACCTCTTACATTTTTGTTTAATACTTTGTTTCATTATTATTTTGAAACGCCTGTAATAAGATGTTTAATGGCAACTTTGCATTATGACATGCCATATAACATTTTAGTAGAAATATTCAGAAATTTTTTTTTTTGCTTTTACAATATCTGACTGTACTTTAGGACAGTCAAAACACTTCAAACTGACTTTTAAGTAAGTGAGAACAGATTCATTGTCATCAAAGGGTTGAATCTATGTATGATTAGCATTATTATTTTTTCAATTAAAAAAATTATCTTAGAGTCATAGCGAACAGAAGAAAACTGATAGTTTATTTACACTTTAAAGGATTACTTTAAAAACCTGTTTATGGTTATGATGAAATCTTCCTTTGTTACGCTATTCTCTAAGGGGAAAATCCCGCTGCTCTGTATAAAAGCTCACTTCCACTGTCACAAACTCATTCAGCCAAACACTCTCACAAGAGAAACAACGATTTAAACCAGCTCAGTGACTCTAAGAGGGAACTGAACTAAACGACAGGTATGCAACGTAATGCACTTTCACATGTATCTTAATTGAAAGTCATTTCATTTTCTCACTGTTTAGTTTTATGCTTTATGTTAGAACGATGCCATGCCAATGCGACATACAAGAGGACTTCAAACTGGAGATGTCTTCGCATCCTCACAGCATGAGACAAGTGGTGAACATCATCATTGCTGTGGAAAGACTGAAGCACATCAAAGAAATCGCTCCTGGCAAGATTTGTGAAGATGCGCTGCTCAGCTTCTTCTTGGAGAATGTGATCGAAGGTACCATTAGCAAACTTTTATGCAACTGAAACTGGCTTCTGGTGGTTTGATAGCTGGTCAAGATGGTTAGAGCTGGAAGGACCACCTTAACCATAATGTTATGTTGCTTGTCAGTTTGACCCAGATTGTCAGAAATACTGGTTAACCTATTTTTTTTTATATATATATTGTGACTTTTTATGTTTATGGGTCAATTTGATGGCAAATTCTATGGTTAAAATAATATTCTTTATGCATTTTGAGGTTCTCAACTACTCTCTTAGGAGGGTGACATTTACATTTATGCATCTGACAGATGCTCATATCTGAAGTAATTGAAAGAAAACAAACAAGAATTTCAAATCCAAGATCTGGTTATAATATTGCGGAATGAGAGATTCACAAGCAGTTTTTAAAAGGCCAGTCATTTTTGACTGAGAACACCAAATTATGTAAAGATTTACTCATACTACCTGATTTTTGATTGTATCATGTCAAATCTAATTTGGGTTAATTTGACAGTAAGATTGTACTCAGATTTTTAACACAGTACACAGGGGTCAAGCTGGTTTGTCCAGTGTTTTTTTGACTTCCAAACATTTACGCATTTGTTCTTTTTGTAATTGATGTTCTTTCTATTTCCACAGAGCGTATGGTTAATGTAGCACCCACTTACAATAAGACCAGGCAGACCTTGCAGTGCACCGTTTGTGATAAATACAAAAAGACTCTGGTACAGAGCAACAAACAAAGCGATCCTCTTCATTTGAAGGCTGTGACGCTGAGTGCTGGAACAATGCAATACAAAGGTAAATCTTTAAAACACAAGCTTTTGCATCTTAATGCATGACTTCTGAAATGTCCTTTTGACGGTTCCCCCTACACATTTTATGTTTCTTTCAGTTCAGTTCAGTATGTCAACGTACATCTCGAGTGCAACACCAAAAGACGCCCAGCCTGTGTGTCTGGAAATTTCCAACAGCAACCTCTACCTTGCTTGTACCCAGTCAGACGGTTCTTCCCCCGCTCTGATCTTGAAGGTTTGTGCAGCACAAACATATTAAACTTCCCTAAAAAAATGTTTTCCACATCCTAAAATGAGGATTTAAACATTTTTCTTATTGTTTTAGGAGGTCAAAGGCCCTCTGAACACCATTAAAACTGATGACCCGAATGGAAACGACAGCCTCCTCTTCTTCAGGAAAGAGACGGGTACAGCTTACAACACTTTTGAATCTGTTAAATTTCCTGGATGGTTTATTACCACCGCTTTTGACGACTGGGAGAAGGTGGAAATGTACCAGAGGCCAACTGAACGAATCCCAGACTTCACACTTGAGGATCAAAAACTAATCCGGACTTGATCCAGAAACACATTTTCAGAGAGTATGTACCAAGTACAGTTTATAGTCTGGATTTATTCAGGGTTGCAAAAATGCCTGAGCTGATGTACTGATGTATTGATCAGTTTTTGTTGTTGTTGTTGTTGTTTTTGTTGTCTTTTTCTATGCTCTAAATGTGTATAGTTTGTGTTGGGATTGGTAAATTCATTTTGAACAGCTTTATTTATTTCTAGGGCTCAAGCCCAAAGGGTGAGAGCTCTATATTTATTATTATTATTATTATTATTGTTATTGTTATTGTTATTGTTATTGTTATTATTATTATTATTATTTTCCAACGTCTCTGGGACTTTTGTGGGACCCTTAACCTACTCAAAAACTCTTGGAATCTGCTGCCATAATGTTTGATATATATTATAATTTATTTTAAAATGAGAATTGTTTTACATTGCACTGATTTGTATTTTTGAATAAACAAGACATGGATGTTACTTGGTGTTGTGTAGTTAATTAAAACAACAACTTCTTCACAGTGCTTTTTTCGAACAAGATTCTGCACTGAAAAGTTGTATTTTACTTAAGACTATCATATAATTATAACAGAATACCAAAGTGCACTAACAAATAAGTCACATGTGCACAAAAGGGAAAAAGTTAAATCTTGTGCTTAGCTCTTAACAGCATAAATCAACTGCATTTATACATTTTAATGCACTAGTTGGATAAACCCAATTAACAGAACACTTATTCTTTGTTATAGAATGTCATTTACATTCATCTCACCCATAATTGCATATTGCGTTGGCTGAATCGCCCCCAAATAATCGATTAAATGGCATATTAAACAATGACAATTTATTAAGAAATACGAGGTTGGGAAATAAACTGAAACTTTACAAATGTATAATAGCTTGTATTTCAAATTTATGCTTCATAAAATAACTCTTTATATAATTATATAAAAAAAACAGGTCACAGCGCCCTCTGCTGTAGCTACTCTCTCTGGTCTTGATACAGAATTAGAAAACTAGACATGAGCGCCTCCATGTGGTAAAAAAAAAAAAAACATTTTACTGCATACAGACAGTTCATTGAAATACAGGTCCTTCTCAAAAAATTAACATATTGTGAAAAAGTTCATTATTTTCCATAAGGTAATGATAAAAATTAAACTTTCATATATTTTAGATTCATTGCACACCAATTGAAATGTTTCAGGTCTTTTATTGTTTTAATACTGATGATTTTGGCATACAGCTCATGAAAACCCAAAATTCCTTTTTACTTTTTTAAATAAATTTTTAATTCACACAATGAAGATATCCAACATGAAAGATACTTTATGGTATTTTACTATACCGTTTTTAAAGAACCTTTGAGTACCATCTAAATGAATACAAATATGGAGGATGATATTACATGAACATTTATAAGTGTATTTATTGTCTTCTGATACAGACAGTGGCTGTACTTCAGCAGTGACTGCTCTTTGTGAGGGAGCCACCAGATGGCATTTGCTGGGCTCTTAATAGCAAAGGTTTTTCCCAGTTGGTTGCTCATGTCCCTAAACAGATACATGATTGCTGATTTAAAATCAAAGCCATGAATGATAGACACCAGTGCTGCAGATGTTTCATATGGACTGCTTGACACGTGAGATTCATTACATTTTATTAAAGGAATAGTTCACCCAAAAATAAAAAATACCTGAACATTTATTCACCCTCAGTTTATCCAAGATGTAGATGAGTTTGTTTCATCATGGAAACATATTTGGATAAATGTAGCATTGCATCACTTGCTTGCTAATGCAACCTCAGCTGTTCTTATGAACTGGTTTTCATGTCATGTGTTCTCATAATGTAAAGTGGCATGTTATACCAGCATTTTGCAGAAGCTATATGAGGAAGTTTCATAAACGCAGAAATTCTGCTGGACAATTGTAGCCCCAATGTTTTTTAAAAGAGGGAATTTATTTTAAAGCGAGTGAATGGGGATTGCATAACTAGACCCCAAAAACCCTCTCTGCTGAAGCATTTGTTTTCATAATAACCCAATTGTGGACATTCTCAAACTTTCTCGTCACAAGAGGTCATTAATTCATCCAGAACGTTTGATTCGTGACCTGTTTTTAAAAAAAGTTCATTAGGTGAGGTTTCTTAAAGTCTGAATCAGCAAAGTAATTCAGCACTTATGCTATAATAATATTTCTTTGTCATAGTTTCATTTAAACAGGCAATTATTAAAGGTCCTATGACATGAAAATTTCACTTTCTGAGGTTTTTTAACATTAATATGAGTTCCCCTGGCCTGTATATGCTCCCCAAGTTTCTAGAAATTTGAATCGGTGTAAACTGAGATTTTTCCATCTTTCTCTGCCTTTGAGAAAATGGAAACTCAAACGGGCTGAATCTCCTCGTTGTGACGTTGTAACGAGATTTGTTACCTCCCTCTCTGCTTTGCCCGCCCAAATATTTACATATAATTCAGTCGCAATGTCAGCACAGGCGTTACAAACAGACTTTTATGATATGGATTCGACAGCACTGGCACAAACAGTGAGTAACAGTGTTCATTAATGCCTGATCTGTGATCAGTGATTTCTGATGGGTAGCTAATCATTCAAGTTCACACAGACTTTCTTTCTAAATCGTTTAATACTGTTTATGCATCAGTGAATCAAGCCAGTGACTAAACGATCAACTTCACGTTGTTTCTCTTAGTAGCATGAAACAAATCTGTTATTTAAATTGTGATTTAACTACAGAGAGCGATCAAAGAAGGCTCGCTTTTTTTCCGGAGCTGTTACACATCGCAAGTATATCTGCACACTTGCCCAAACTGCCGTTACAATGAACGGAGCTCTTACTGTATTCATGTGTTTGCTGTTAGCTGTGGTGAAAGCATTTTGTGAGAGAAAACGTGTTGCAATTATGACGAGATCACTGCATTCACGTGATAAACAGACTCTGTCTACTCAATGCTCATCACTGCAGCATTTCATGTGATGGGAAAAGATCGAAAAAATAAATATATAATCAACACTTCCACGATTCGTTAATCTCGACAGCTGTAATAGTAAAAAAAAAAAAAAAATATATATATATATATATATATATATATATATATATATATATATATATATATATATATTTGAGAGGGGTTTCACATGTAATATGCATTTCGAATGCAAAGATGTCAGCCAATCACAACAGTTGTGGTTTACTCGGAGTCTCGCAGCAGACACGCCCCTTCAAACAGAGCATTCAAGCCAGAGGGCTAATATCAGGATCTAAAAATGCTTTTTATTTCTAAATTTTAAATGTAAAAATCAAACTAACAATATAAATACACCTAAGGAAACATTAAAAAGCATTTAAAGAAAAGGAAATAATCCATGTCATGGGACCTTTAAGGCAGTTTAAATGACTAAAAATGAAAAAAAATATATATAATATAATTTTAAAGGTGCTGTATGTTATATTTTTGAATGTTCTAAAACATAAAAATAGCAAAATATGTTTGCCGATATTTAGGAAGCAAGTTAACATACTTCTTTTTCCAAAAAAAAACAATGCTACAGCTGGTTATTCTACATTGAAATGTGCCTTTTGTGTTGTGTTTTTGTTTTGGTCTGTGTGAATCAGCCCACTGATTAAATTACCCATTAGTATTACAACACCCCAGGTGGGAAAACACAGCATACTTCAGCCATAGAAGCCAGCAAATGAATCCAGTTAGAGATCACAGATGTAAGCTCACCTAAAAATCCTCAGTAACCTATGTGTAGAGCGAGTAGAGAAGCGGGCTCAAAACACACCCTTGTGGGACTCCTGTGCTCGGTGTGATATTGTTGGAGGTGGTCTGACCCACACTCACTACCTGAAGTCTGCATGATAGAAAATTAATTCATTGAGTCCGAGGTTTCTTGGCCACTGCTGATGTGATGTGATTTTATGGGCTGTTATCTGGTTCTTGTAGTGGGGCTTGAGTAAGTCGCTGTCTTTTCAGGGATCACTCAACAAAATAACACTGCAGGTATTGTAAGTCTTAAATTTCTTTCAAGTACAAGTAAAGTGTGTAGAAGTTTTTTCTGCACAGATTGGTGTCAGTTGTGACCGGGGCTAGTTGTCACATGGGTAATATTTAACTCACTATGTTTTCAATTTCATAAATAATTGTTTTCTTATGTTAATCCCATGTGTAGTTCAAAACTGTTGCAAATTCGGATACTTTTTGAAAACTTTTGTTACATCACAGTATTGCAAAAGCAGTGACCACAAAAAACCAACTGCATAATTACAATTGTTGCTGAACCAAACAAAAGGCTCATATTATTGTATTTAACCTTCTACATTTTTGTTTAATACTTTGTTTTATTATTATTTTGAAAAGCCTGTAATAAGCTGTTTAATGGCATCCTTGCATTATGACAAGCCATATGAAATTTGAGTAGTCAAGACCTTAAGAAATATTCAAAAATACCAAGATCAAAAATTAATCATTCATTATCTAAATTAATCATAAAAAATGTTTTTATTGCAACCCTAATCATTCAAACATGCTAATACTATAATAAAATGTTGTCATGCTGTCTTGAATTTAATAAATAAATAAATAAATATAAAAATAGTTTTCTTGTTCAAGTATCACTTGTTTATTTATATTATTTTTATGAATGCATTATTAAATAGTTCTTGACTAGATGATGTGTGTAAAGTCAAATCTGTAATTGAAGCAGAATATTTCTATTCCTTTAACTAGCTTTGAATCTACTCTAATGATGCATTTTGTTTGTTTCCTAAACAGAGCATTCGAGACAGACTCTGACAGTGCTGACTCTGATGAAATGGACTGCCCAGATTTTCTCGGCATGGTGAGTTGCTGTTAAATATACTCATGGATATGGCAGATCAATATCAAGTCTTCTAAAACATATTTATTTTTCTCCAGAGATGCCAATGCGACATACAAGAGGACTTCAAACTGGAGATGTCTTCGCATCCTCACAGCATGAGACAAGTGGTGAACATCATCATTGCTGTGGAAAGACTGAAGCACATCAAAGAAATTTCTCCTGGCAAGATTTATGAAGATGCGCTGCTCAGCTTCTTCTTGGAGAATGTGATCGAAGGTACCATTAGCAAACTTTTATGCAACTGAAACTGGCTTCTGGTGGTTTGATAGCTGGTCAAGATGGTTAGAGCTGGAAGGACCACCTTAACCATAATGTTATGTTGCTGGTCAGTTTGACCCAGATTGTCAGAAATACTGGTTAACCTATGTTTTTTTCATATTTAGTGACTTTTTATGTTTATGGGTCAATTTGATGGCAAATTATATGGTTAAAATAATATTCTTTATGCATTTTGAGGTTATCAACTAATCTCTTAGAAGGATGACATTTACATTTATGCATCTGACAGATGCTCATATCTGAAGTAATTGAAAGAAAACAAACAAGAATCTCGAATCCAAGATCTGGTTATAATATTGCAGAATGAGAGATTCACAAGCAGTTTTTAAAAGGCCAGTCATTTTTGACTGAGAACACCAAATTAGGTAAAGATTTACTCATACTACCTGATTTTTGATTGTATCATATCAAATCTAATTTGGGTTAATTTGACACAGTAAGACAGTAAGATTTTTAACACAGTACACAGGGGTCAAGCTGGTTTGTCCAGTGTTTTTTTGACTACCAAACATTTACGCAGTTGACAACAAAGCAATTTTCTCCGAGCCTCTTTCTGCATTGGCATTCCCAGCTATGACAGATTTTCAGCATTCAATCCCTGATGGAGCTGAGAACTATCACATGATTTCCTCATCGTTTCCCGAAGTTAGGTCAGTAAAACTGTTTTCGAGTACAAAAAGTAAATTATTGAAGCTGTAATTTTTTTAATGAGTGGTGTTGTTTTTCTTGTTTCATGTGTCACAGTAAAGATCAATCTACAGGTTATTTAGTGCTTTAAAACATCCTAAAGTTTACATGTTCAGATTTTTTTTTTTTTATCAAATTAAATCGAGTTTAAATGTCCGGAGTTACAGTGACAAAAAGTATTTATTTTGTTCCGGTGCATGCTATACTGTGAATTTCTGTGTCTTACGTCATTTCTTACAAATGTTTATGTCATATTATACGAAAAGAATATGACTGAGTGAGGTTCAGAAAGACAGACAGAGGTCTGGTTTTATCCAGATGTTTTTGAGAGTGTGTTTATGGACATAGAGGAACATCTCTCTCTGGGCAGCTGCTACATCACATTTATATCTAGGATTTAGTCATATCTTAGCCTTTACACCTCCACCTGTGAATCTGCAGTGTTTCCAGATGTTTTAATACACATTTTCAATTCAAGCATAAAAACAACTGGATGGAAACATGCATAGGCCTACTGTTACATTATGTTTAGAGGTTTTTTATTATGCTAATGTAATTAATTTTTTATATTGTACATTCTGTTGATTTTTTTTTTTTGTAAAAATACATTGAAATTGACCAAAAAAAAATACAGTCAGGTTTTGAGACAACTGATGAAAATTAAATTTAAAATGAAAATATGAAAATGTAATTTTATTTATTTTTTTCAAAGAAAAAGGACAAAATATGTTTGGTAACAAGGTCACAATCAGGTATACTTAAGAAAAATGAGACTAACAGAAAAAAATCTAGCTTATATTGTTGTGTTACTTTCGTCCCAAACGATGGGGTCAAAAGTAACAATGTGCATTTTATGTCATTTTAAGTCTGTCTACATGTCTACAAAATACCACCTGATTTTGATAGACCACACTTCTGAGTTACTGGCCACAGCCGAAGTATATCTCTGTCTTCAAAATTATTTTTTAAAATGATTATTTTCTGAAAACTATTGCCCCTTCTCTCCCCTACCCAGCAAACAGGGGACGTTCCAAACGTCTGTTTAGGTCTGGGGTAAGTCCGTAATTAAATATTTTGCCACATATACATATTTAAAATATGAGACGCCAATGTTTCAGGAGTTGAGGACCCAGAATAGGACACCAGAGATGCTCACAAGTCTCTGAGCTAGAGTCCAAGTCAAGTCTCAAGTCTCTTTATTATATTAAGTCTCTGGTTATAATAAATGTTGCATCACGTACAGCGACCCATCCAAGCTGCTTAGAACACTGCATAGCTATATATAAGGAATTCAAAGCATGTAATATGTTATTATGACAACTCTATTTATTAGCATACAATATCAACTTTGATTTTGGTATATAATCAGTGTAAACAGGCTATTGCAACATGACAAAAACACCAAGAATGCTTTACTTTTAAGTTAATATCTGTATTTTGCATTTATGCTCTGTCACTCTGTCTGTCCTGGCTGTATAGCTGCACACCTCTTGTCTGGCTTAAGAATGAACAAAGCTACGCTGACTTATGTTATTCATACAATACCTACTCACAAATAAACATCAAAAACAAAGCCGGCTGCAATTAATTTCTGTGCAAAACAGCTTTTACTACAAACACTTCCACACAAGAACATTGTTATCACACAAGAACATTTTGATAGAGAACCAAAAATATTTAAAGTAGATAAAATTAGAATAAATAAAAATGGAAATGTCTACATACTATTACTACTGTAAACTTTGCAAATAGGACATCAGCCCCTTCAAGTCAATGAACAATAACAAAGTGGGCTGCAATGAATATCTGTGCAAAACGTCATGGCTCCGCTCCTACCCAATGACAGAGGCACGCAGGTTTTTTTCCACTGGAGTACTCACGTGAAGGATGCGTGCACAACTAATAACTAATATCATCACGCTATAAAGGGTTGGCCTGCGCTGGGTGCGCCCCTCCCCCTATAACTGTTCTGTCTCGCGGAGGAGCTCATTTGTGTGCATCTGTGTGAAACACGCGCTCTGAAACACGCATTGGAAAAAAGAGCGACAGAAAGAACGGCTCCCCTCCAGCCGTGACTCGGCTCCCATCGTTCATGTTTATGAGCCGTTCAAAAGAATCGGTTCGTTCGCGAACGTCACAACTCTAACAGCGAGCTCATCTGACGTTTACTAAAAATTAACATTGTTCACGAGTCCCGGAGCTCGAGTCGGAGTCGAGTCTGAAGTCTTTCGAGGACGAGTCTCAAGTCGAGTCTGAAGTCACTGTTTGTGCGACTTAAGTCGCACTCGAGTCCGAGTCTCAAACTCGAGTCCCCATCTCTGTAGGACACATGCTCATTCCTTAATGGTTTTATTTCCTATTTTGGTTTATATATATGTATATATTCAAAAACAATTTTGTAGCTATTAAACTATGTCTTATGATTTTAAACCTGTATTTAACCTCAAAAAGATTGCAAAGTAAAAAGAGCTGTTAAAGTCATATTTTGAGGTAGTTTTACTTTACAATTAAATTAGTATAATCTTAATTCAAGTGAAGAAGGATTCTGAAAGTCTGACAGTAATCAGTGTTGAGTTACATTTCCAAAGTAATCTTCCCAACACTGGGCCTGACACCTTGCAACTCAGACAAAGAGGGTTGACAAAATTAAACTTAAATATAAACCCATGGCAGATTTTTAAAGGGTATCATTCCTTAAAACAAATTCGTTTTTTAACTGTGATAATAATAGAATGCAAAAAAAAAAAAAAAAAAATTATTTGCAATTGATATTATTATTATTTTTGTATCGTAATAGATTTGAATACATTGTAAAATTAAGTTAATATTAAATTAATCATTTTCATTTCTTGACATGCTGTACTCTCTCTGGTCTTGATACAGAATTAGAAAACTAGACATGAGCGCCTCCTTGTGGTCAAAAAAAAAACATTTTACTGCATACAGACAGTTCATCGAAATACATGAGAAACACAAGCCTTAGCCTAGTTTTCCTCTCGGTTCATAATATGACAATGATCTTTAAATTCTTGATATCAGACGATTTGTAAGTCTTTTTAAATAGAGTACATAAAATGTCAAGATGTCATTATATTAAATAATATATAGGTTACTTTTTTCATATATTATGTCATATGCAGCGCTACAGCTTTACCTGTTCACAATAAAATTAATAAGAAGAATTTCAACAATATTTTATTTTACCAAGAAAAAATAAATAAGTAAATGTAATCGGTTAAATCATTTTAATTAGTTGCATGAGTTACTGATTATATTATTATTTACAGTTTTTAGTTCACACAATGAAGATATCCAACATGAAAGATACTAACAAAAAGTACTATGCTATATTACTATCATATACCATCTTTAAAGAACCTTTGAGTACCATCTAAATGAATACAAATATGGAGGATGATATTACATGAATATATATAAGTGTATTTATTGTCTTCTGATACAGACAGTGGCTGTACTTCAGCAGTGACTGCTCTTTGTGAGGGAGCCACCAGATGGCATTTGCTGGGCTCTTAATAGCAAAGGTTTTTCCCAGTTGGTTGCACATGTTCCTAAACAGATACATGATTGCTGATTTAAAATCAAAGCCATGAATGATAGACACCAGTGCTGCAGATTTTTCATATGGACTTCTTGACACGTGAGATTCATTACATTTGATTAAAGGAATAGTTCACCCAAAAATACAAAATACCTGAACATTTATTCACCCTCAGTTTTTCCAAGATGTAGATGAGTTTGTTTCATCATGGGAACATATTTGGATAAATGTAGCATTGCATCACTTGTTTGCCAGTGGATCCTCTGCAGAGTGAATGGGTGCCGTCAGAATGAAAGTCCAAACAGCTGATAAAAACATCACAATAATCCACACCACTCCAGTCTATTTACTGATGGATTGGAGTAGTGTGGATTATTTGTGGATCATTGTGATGTTTTTATCAGCTGTTTGGACTCTCATTCTGACGGCACCCATTCACTCTGCAGAGGATCCACTGGTGAGCAAGCGATGTAATAATACATTTCCAAATCTATTCTGATAAAGAAACAAACGCATCTACATCTTGGATAAACTGAGGGTGAATAAATGATCAGGTATTTTTTATTTTGGGGTGAACTATGCCTTTAAAAACAATCAACTTGTCAACTGCTATTTATGGCTCAGGTGATTGCATCAAAAGGTTCTGAGGTTTCATGAACAATGATTTAAATCACATGCCAAACGGGGCGTTTATCCTAAATGTCAAAGGATTCCTCCCACAAACCGCCCTCCATTGTAAGTGACTGGAGAAACACTGAATTGTTCTATTACAGGTCCCACTGCAGCAACCTGATTCCCTTTTCACACAGTGGCTGCATTGAACTGCACGAGCTGAACCCATGCATACAAAAAAACAGAGTGTCCTAAAAGATATTTCAGGTCATTCTGTGCTCTTTGCATAAAAACAAGAGTGCATATGTGCAATTTTATTTAGCATTAAAATTTTCAAAGGATTGAAATCCATAATATGGCTCCTTCCATATGAGAGGCATTAATTTAAAATTATGTGAAAAGTGTAATCATTTTTTTTTCAGGGACTCTTCTCTTCCTCCCCCAGGCCCTTTGCATGCTCACATGCGCACGCTGCAGAATGTATGTCTCGCATTCCAGGCACATGGCAACACCAGCTAAATATAGCCTGCCAGCCCAGCAGCATGCTGGGATCAGGGTTTCTTCCTGCGAACACAGAATCCCCATCACGTAACGCCCCCTCCCTCCTCCTCTTTACACTGTCCTCTCATCTGCTCGTGTGTTCATTTCTCACCGGGGAACTCGAGCTGGTTGCCAGAGGCAGCAGTTCATTTACCGAGTCAAACGGTGTGTGCTGCTCTCCAAGGACATCATCTCAAAGTGAAGTCAACAGCATTATGTGCAGCAGGTTCATAGTCACTAACTAAAAATAAAGAATAAAAAAAAAATCATTACTTGAAATTGAAAAACTGAAATAAAATAAAGCAAAAAATCATTTTTAGCTAGCTGCCACTATTAACAATCCAAAACAATTTAAAAACACATTTTTATTACTTGCTATAAAAAAGCATATATATATATATTCAGTTAATGTTGACTTTATTTAAAGAAATATTTTATAAGGTTTTCCTTGATTGCAATCAGCAATGAAATTATAATGAATAATAAACTTAATCATAAGTCAAACCCATTCATAATCTTGAACAAGACATTTAAAATGATGCACCATCATGAAGTCTGACCAACGTGACATATCTGCATTTCATTAATTCAGAGAAAAACCTAAGCCCAAGCATTTCAACATTACGGCTTTTTGCTCATGATATCATATGACCCCACCCTCCATGACCTAAATCAGAATGATGACGGACCGTCCAGTTCTGTGTCCAAATCTGTTCCACATTTAATGCTTAGAGACAGTGCCGACTCTTCGTAACCAATGAATGCTCATGTGATCACAGCAGGAGTAATCCGGGCCTGATCTGACCTAGACCTCAGCATTGCGTCGCGTCCTGGTCTGCAGGGCCACCCTGTCTAATTCCACGGGTGAGGCCGGGGCACTTTCTAAGGGTCAGCCGGGACACAGAGCATATTCCTACCTGGCATCCGCTCCAGTCTTTAAACGGGGTGACTTGCATTCCTGTGAGCTCCTGTGCAAATAACTGTCGTGCCAATGACGTTCACCAAATGGGCCGCAGGCATCTGTTTGGCTGGAGATGCAGCAATGTCCGTATATTACATACTGACACACTGGAATTTTTACATCACCATTACAGCATGTCTTACACACGCACTTTTTAGGTTATGTAAGTCAGGCTTTTACTTAACGTTCAAAAATATGGGGTCAGTTTTAATACTTTTATTAAGGAAGGACATCTGTCAGTTTCATTTGTTTGCTATTCTTTTGAAGAATCTGGAGCAAAAACAGATCACTGTTTCTACATAATATGCAGCACATCTGTTTTCAACATTGATAGTAATAAGAAATGTGCCTTGAGCAGTAAATCAGCAGATTGAGTAATGATGCTGAAAATTCAGCTTTACATCACAGAAATAAATTACATTTTAAAATATATTCAAGTAGAAAAGTGTTGGTAATGGTAATATTATTTCACATTATTACGGTTTTTACTCTATTTTTGAGAGTTGCGACACCAAAAGTTTGAACAGTTGTATAGATTATGTGACATACTAACAAAAAATAAATAAAATGAAAAATATATTTAACTTTAAAAAAAGAATGGTTTTGGTGATTGAAGGTCAATTTAACTTTCAAAAGCATGAATGTAACCCACAATCTAGTTAATTGCTTTTTTGCAGTAACTTTTATTATTCAATTAACTGACATCACATTGCAGTTAATTACTGAATTAACTAACTAATTATCTATAGTTCCTGCTAATGTGCGAACATTAACCCAAAGTCTGTGTGGCAATTAATCAAGGAAAGTCATTTCAGAAATAAAGCTTTTTTTTTTTTTCCTTTAAAAAAAATGAATTGCATAAAATAAGCACAAACTTACATGACTTGATTTTAGAATTGGAATAGTGTTTGCAACCTATTTTAGTCCCTTAAATGGAAATCCATTTTAGAGTTTAATATTTATTTAGAAAAATCAGCAACTGATATCATGAAAAGTGGACCTTACATACCAGAAAGGAGGAGTTTGTAGAGGAGCAGCTGAAAAATAATTAGGAGTCATTTCAGAGTGGCGTGACTCTGAAACAAGTCATTAAATCTTGAATAAAGTTTATTATTAGAAGACAATTTTTTTAAATTAATGATTTACTTTAAAAAAAATAGGTTTGATTTTTATATTATGTAGACTAAATGGTTATCATTGTTAACTAAACCATTAAAAATATTTTGACAAAGCTGAAATAAAACTAGAAATATTAGATAAAAAAATCTAAAATGATGCCTATGCAATTAATAACTAAAAATAAATTCAACCTATATAGTAATACTTAAAGTGATCAATAATCATATTTTTTAAAATAAACGCACATAATACACTTACTAAAATATTAAATTAAAACTAAAAATATAAAAACAAAATACAAATAAAATCTATAAATACTAAAAATCAACACAAACTGGTGAACACAACCGATGTACATAATCAAAACACCGCCAGGCCAGCAGTTTGCTTTCCATCATTTATAATTTCCTTTATTTCTGTTACAAACAAACATAGCATCTTCTAAATATAGACTTGTAAATCTCCAAAGAAAAAAAAAAGGTTTAACCATGGGGAAAATGGAGGGCTGCCCGCTCTGATAGAGGCAGTCTATGGGACAGGGCTTTGATGGGATGGGTGAAGATACTTTGAGTATCTGAGACCTGAGCTCTTGACAGTGTCCTGCAGTAAACATGAACTCGCTCCGTAACTTCAGTATCAAGTAACAGATAGAAAATTAATCGAGCAAATATATATATATATATACTGAGAATGCCAAGAACCTGAGTTTAAACCAGACGAGGGCATTCAGATGTTAAAATCTCTGCTGAACATAAGATACTGGAAAAAATAGCTACCTTTCGATAAAGATTGTTCTATGAATCGCTGCTCTTGTGCGTATGTTCAGGTAAAGCGTGGTTGACACATGGATGCTGTTAAGAGCTCGGGTGAGTTACCTGGAATAACAGAACATTCAATCAGAAGTTTTCCAACCTTTCATACAGTTGTACAGAGGTATTGTTCATTCGAAAAGTGTGCGGATGCCCCACAGAACTGCACAAATCCCAACCTCAGAAAACAGGAAGACAAATCGGCCGATTGTGAGAGTGGGCGACGAGCCCGACAGGAAATTAACTTCTGGATGAGTATTGCTTCCTGTCCCTGACGTGTTTTTTTTAAGTGACATTAAGGCGGAAACCAAAACTTTTACAGCACATATTCTCACAAATATATTTATATATATATATATATATATTTAATACATCTGAAATAAACACAGCCAAGTTCAGTCGAAAGAAAATACATTTCTGGTGTTCTGCAAGAGATTTGTGCCCAATTTCATATTTTAAATGGACAGGTTAAACGAGAAAAAAAAAAAAAAAAGTGCTGCGATATATTAAACTCCACTTTGAAATTTAGCAGCCTAGAGTGTTTTAATGCATCTATACCCCTTCAAAGTGAAGAAAACGGCTTTGAAATGGCTTTTCGAGTTCTTCAACATGACTCATTCACTAATAGTACTGATGGGTTATACAATCTAAATGAATGCACACGTGATCTACAAATGCTGCTGATTTAGACGCGTCAGCGTAACCACAAAGTGCTAAACACATGACAGGTCTCCTTCCTAAAGCGAGCTTGAACAGCGAGTCGTGTTGTAAAGCCAACTCAGCCCCGTCGAGTCCCAATTGGTGCCTCCCGTCTACAAATGCTCAGTTTAGAGGAGCAACCCGAAACAGCAGCTGAGGAAGGAGGGGAAACGCAAGAATGTCCTGCCAACAGCTGCTGTGTCACGCTTTCTATTGCCGTTCAGGCACGGCTGCCAAATCAAAGGCCTGTTTTAGTTTTAAGGTAACGCAGAAAACGCTGTATGCTACACGTTACAATACCAAATGACGGCTTCTACGGCCCACCGTCACGTGTAGCGAATGCAGTCTGCTGATGTAATAACATTTGCAGTAGCATGCAATCGGCTCAACAATCGGGCCCTTGTGCCTCGCCACACTACAGAGCAAATGGCACAGCTGAATCCACGGCCGCCAGGGCAGGAATGTTCACCCTCTTCATGCTTCTAGCATTAAATAACAGGCCTGCTAAGTCAGCTAAACAGCTGCTGCAATCGTGGAAGTACAGAAAACGAGTCCAGAGACTGGCATCCGTTAACAATTCTGCAGCCAACAGATAAGAATGTGTGAAAATATTTCATGACAGAGGATGCAATTCGTCTGTCTTGCATTTTAGGAAAGATCACAGCAGAACACACGACTTCAACAGCTGCCATTTAACACAAAACAGGTCAAAGGAGGCTTTACAAATCACTGTTGCACCCAAAAAAAATAAAAAAAAAATCTTAAATTCTTCGCCGTGGATGCAAGCGTATCGGATTTTGTGTTTTTACTAAAGTGCATGGATGAAATGTGTTTAAAGTTAACAATCTTTCTCCATCATAACCTACTGGTCTACTTGGTTAATTTAGTAACATTTTTGGTGAAAGGCTAAACAAAAAATATTGCATTAATATAGCTGCAGATACTACGCAAGAGAAAGGAATAAGTTAAATAAAAAGGCAAATGAGAGACGGGCATGCACAGAAATGGAGACCACCGAAAAGACTTTTGATATTAATCGCGTAGAAAGAACGTAACATAACGGAGTGCATGCTGTAAACTCAAAAAGGATGTGGGAGGAGCTTGGGAGGGTGACGTTTTTCGCAAGGCTAATCTCATACATGTTCTAGTCTTCCACAAAAAAAATACACTGGACAGTCTTCCAATCCCAGCTAATTTATCTTTTTTACAAAATTAGCTTCTTGAGCTTAAATAATTCTTTCATTTATATATAATTTTTTACTTTGTGTATTCAAAAATATGCTGGTTTGTTTACGTATTCTCTGATAAAGAACAATCTCACATTAAAGTTAAAGACAACGCAAAAGGGGATGGGGTGAAAATACACTCGCCCATTTAGCTCGTTTCTTTTCATATTAACTAATATCACATCACATGTCTGTTGATTTAAGCGATCTATCCTTAAATATTCAGAGGGCACTTGGACCGAAGTCTGAAAAAACTAAGCTTTCTGTATGTTGACCCCAAAACCAAAATATCCCACCGGTCCATAGTGTCAAGATAGAACACCATAAAGCAATCATTTCCATCAATTATGCCTGTAAAGAAGTCAGATTATGACTTTAAAAAGTCTCGCCATGAGCAGCAGAGACACACAAACACAAAATCAGGGGTCAAGCTGCTCCAAATCTTAATTTAAAATATTTCGACGCTCAATCAAGTTGGCCAAATAAAACTCATGTTGATGCGAGAACAAAAAAAAAGCCTAAAATAATAACTTAGGGAACATCGGTCTATAAAAGGGGAAAAAATCATCTGAGAACACAACTTCTGATGTAGGTTTAGAAAGACTCATGCTGCGTCTATAGGAAACACACCATGGCCAGTGACGGTTATATCTATACTGTATATATATAAATGTATCTCCTCTAAAAATATGTTGGACAGTATGCACCCTTATAGCCTGGTTTTATCATAATTCAGCAGCCTTAGCGCTGATGTAACAAAGGTTTAATTGCTAACCAAGAGAATTAAACCCGCTGGTTTCACAGGACAGGGCAGCATCAGAAATAAATCAAAACCCACGAGACATCCTTGGCCCCATGGCTTCAATAATAGACGACCCCCCCCCACCCAAAACCTCACCACATTGAAACTTCACAGATCTATTTTTCTCTCGGATGAATATTTTAGTAGGCTATTTTGAGTTCAGTTCATGCACTTGTTCCACAAATCTCCTGGGGTCAGTCGTCGTCCACGTCCTCGCCCTCGGACTCTTCTCTCCTCTCGTTCACCTTATCCTGGTGCTTCTCCTGGATCTCCTTCATCTCCTCGGCGTAGCGGCTGAAGGCTCCTCCGAACTTCCCCCAGGCCTTGAAGGGAATTGTGATGGAGTTCCTGTAACTGGGCTTGACCTCGCTGACCCTCAGGAACACGCCGTACTTGTTGGAGCCGACGTCGAAAAAGAACCTCTTGGAGTCCACCATGATGGATGTGCCCTCTGGGAGCTCGCCGTAGGCCACCGCGGCCCCGGGCCCCCCGCTGAGCTCCTCGTCCTCCCCGCCGTAGTCGTCGATGAGCTTTGCCAGAGCGTCTCGGAACTCGATCAAGCCCTGCGCCGGCAGCGCGATGGTTTGGCCGGCCTGCACGCTGCCTCCGGGACCGCCCCCTCCCCCGACGCCGAAGCCGGGACCTCGGTTGAGGGTCTGGCGGATGCGCAGGAACCTTCCGCGCTGGTTCTCCTTCAAGTCGAGGTAGTATTTGCGGTTCTCACGCACTAAGTACTCGCTCTTCAGAGCCCGCCGCGGGACGCCGTCATCGCCGCCGGACGACTGCGCAATCTGCTCCGGGCTGCTCGGCCCCAGCTGGGCATAATGCTCGATGAAATCGCCGAGATAGTCGCGGAACTCGGCCGCCACGGACATGGAAAGAGTCAGGCGGCTCTTGGAGCCCCCGGCGCCCACCTCCGCTATCTTAATGAAGCGGCCCTTCGCGTTTTGCTTGACGTCCAAGTAGAAGCGCTTGTTCTGGATGTCCAGGCGCTTGGACGCCAGCTCCTGGGTCTCCTGCTCCCGCTGGACGTTTTGGAGGCCCCCGCGCTCGCTCCCGCTGTCTCCATCCGCCATCTTCAGCACCTCCATCAAACTTCTCCCTCAGAGAAACGCTCCTCTCCGTCCTTCTCCTGCATGCACGACGCACTGCTCTCAGCACCACAGCATTGGCCTCATATCTGCCAATAACAGGCGGCGTGCGCGCGCGGGGTCATTAATAGGTCTGCGCGCTTGTCATTCGGGGCGTGAGGGAGGTGCGCTCGGGCTCCATTGGTCAGAGACATTTCCTCCTCCTGTGCAGGCATTTCCTGTCCTTCTGGAGCTCAGCTAAAGCTTTGAAGGAGAACGCAAAAACATTATATTTTTTTATATCATAAAGCCAGCGCAACACTGCAATACAAGTGATACAAATATGACGTGCATTTGATGTTTATATCGTAACAATATAAAATAATATAAAATTAACAAGACAGTAAGCTATTGGACTATTAATATTTAAAAAACGAATACTTTAAATTTTATGAAATTCTATCTCCTATACAAATACATACGCCACGATGTTATCAACAACAATTTGCATAGGCTGAGAGTTGTATGAAGTGCTAAGTATTTCTGCGTATTTTATTTTAAAAACTGACCCAGGATCAGCCGGTTTCCCACTTTTGAAAGACGAGCTTTGACGTATACGCTGACTGTAGATCAGCTGAATTTCGACTTTATGTGAGGGATGACGTAAAACGTGACGTAGGTCTTTAATTCCCGAGTTCAGTGTGATGCATGCAAGTGATTGTCAAATAATTATCCCTCGTGAATCGTTTTTAATTGTAGATGACGATACACAAGTAACCAGCATGTAATTGTTTGAATACTACGTTTTTTTCTTTGTTTGTGTTTATATGTGTGTGTGTGTTCAAATGATTGCAAATTATTTTTAATTATCGCTCTGTCCAGCACGTTTCGCAATTCTTCATTCCAATAAAAAAGTGAAAGTTAGAATTAACTATAATAACATAGCATGATTATAATAATATACAATTTAATGAATATGAAATCATATTTCATTGATATCTCATTGCCTACTTCTAAGTAAAAGAGACAACTCGCTATAATAATTCACCTATTACGATTGCTCATCCTTGCATACAGTGTCTTCAATCCCCAGAAATATTAGCACAAGTTTTTTTCTACTTTAAGCTTCACAATTACATCACAACTAATGTCATATTCCCTGCTCACTGGTCACAGCAAACAACTCTTGATTCTTAATGAAAAGTCCAATGATCTGAGATAAAATATTAATAACAAATTATGAAAAGTTTAATTAGTGAAAAAATTTAGCATATATGTTTTATCATTAATATATTTTTAATAAATATCCTTCAAGTATCTGTTAATATATGACCCTTGATGCCTTTTGTGTTTCACGGTCTGTCCATTGGTCTAAAGCAGTTGTTCTCAAACCTCTCCATGAAGTACCCCCAGCACTGCACATATGTATGTCTCCCTATATCTGACACACCCAGTTTAAGTCTTGCAGTCTCCACTAATGAGATGATGAGTTGAATCAGGTGTGATAGATGAGGGAGATTGGGGGCTGGGGGTACTCCAGGTCAGGTTTGAGAACCACTGGTCCATAGCCTACATTGTTACCTTTTTTGTTCTCCTTTTGACTATTTGGGGGAAACATTGTAAACATAAAAAAAAGAAAATCTAGACCTACATAAACATTGACAGGCATCATAATTAACACACAAAAGAATTCAGAAACTGTTTACTTTTATATTTTTTTGGTGTATTTTTGCTGTCGTTTATGACAGAAAACGACAATGGAATCATTTTCTTTTGATGAAATATGTTTATTAATATATAGCCTATACTGAACAACCCTGTAAAATAATAAATCAAATTGAAAACAATAAATGTGGACTATAACGCCCTCCACTGTCCACAAATAAAAAGAAAAGAGAGATGGATCAAAAAGACCATCCTGTGCCAGAATAACTGACCCTTTTTTATCTTATGTGACCCTGGACCACAAAACCAGTCTTAAGTGTAATTTTACATTTTTTATCATCTGAAAGCTGAATAAATATTAGGATATCAGGATCAGACAATATTTGACAGAGATACAACTATTTGAAAATCTGTAATCTAAGGGAGTCAAAAAATTTAAATACTGAGAAAATCACCTTTAAAGTTGTCCAAATTAATTATTAGCAATACAAATTACTAATCAAAAATTAAGTTTAATATAATTATGGTAGTAAATTTACAAAATATCCATTGATTGAACAAAAGAAGAAGAAAGAAGCATGCACGTTTCCATAGTGACTCGTCCATTCGTCTCTCTGTTGAGAATGTCTTGAGAACATTCTGTGTTGAATGAACTAACTCCTGGACAAATGTTTGGAATCACATACCTCAGGTAAGCAAAGTTTGAGGTTAATCAACTGAGAGCTCAGGGTTTAACAGATGGTTAGTTAATTGTGCTTTCTGGAATACACCCCGGGGGTGTATATTAATGTAGCAATAGGAGCACATAGGACGCATATGTACGGATGTTGTTTGTTGACTTTAGCTCAGCATTTAATACTGTCATTCTCTCCAATCTGACGACAAAACTTGGAGACCTGGACATTAACACCTCCCTCTGCAGCTGGATTATGGACTTTCTGACCAACAGGACTCAGCATGTTCGGTCAGGCCAGACCTGCTCCACCACCATCACACTCAACACCGGCGTACCACAGGGCTCTGTGCTGAGCCCATTCCTGTACTCCCTCTACACTCACGACTGTAAGCCTTTGCATGGATCAAACTCCATCAAGTTTGCTGATGACACCACAATGATTGGCCTCATCAGAGACAAGGATGAGACTGTCTACAGGGAAGAGGTACAGCACCTGGCTGCATGGTGTGCTGACAACAACCTGCTCCTTAACACCAGTAAGACTCATTGTGGACTTCAAGAAGAAGAAAGAAAGCATGTATGAGTCTATCCAGGTTAACAGGATAGTTGTTGAATGTGTCTCCAGCTTCAAGTTCCTGGGAACCACTATCTCGGAGGACATGTCCTGGACCGCAAACACCTCCAGCAGATCCAGCAGACTCAGTAACAGCTTTTTCCCTAGCTGTTTCATTACTGTATTCTGCCCTCTGAATTGCCTTGTACCTCACATATCCAATGACAATAAAATTGAATCTAATATAATAGAATATTCAAGAAAGCAAGGTTAACTTATCATAACATATACTCTGAACTCTTGGTTGATTAAAATCAACCCTGTCTAAAAACAGGTTAACACGAGTCACCATGGAAACCAAAGCTAAGAAAAAGCACACCATGCTGCTTCTTTCTTCACCCTTTATTCAGTGATCATTTACTGGATATCGCCACCTAAAATATGGTTGTGCCAATCATTTTTCTTTTTTTTTCTCTTTTTTAATCTTTTAATCACTGAGAAAAAGAATGATATTGTTTGTTTGATGTTAATTATATTATAAGAAATATCTTATTATATAATAATATGTGTGAGATGACAGTAAAATAATATAAACATATAAAAATGAAATGAACATTACCTTGTTACAGGGGCGGATTAAGGTTATGGCCAATTAGAAAATTTACAATACCGCTCTGAACTCCCAAACTGACTCAAATGATTCGCGAACCCGCTCCGAACTCCCGAACTGATTCAAATGATTTGCGATCCCCAAACTGACTCAAATGATTCGTGATCGCGCTCCGAAACTCTCAAACTGACTCAAATGATTCGTGATCGCGCTCCGAACTCTCAAACTGACTCAAATGATTCGCGATCCCGCTCCGAACTCCCGAACTGATTCAAATTATTTGCGATCCCCAAAATGATTTTCGAACCCACTTTGAACTCCCGAACTGACTCAAATGATTTTCGAGCCCGCTACTAACTCCCGAACTGATTCAAATGATTTACGATCCCGCTCCGAACTCCCGAACTGACTCAAATGATTGGCGAACCCGCTCCGAACTCTCGAATTGATTCAAATGATCCGCGAAGCCGCTCCGAACTCCCGAACTGATTCAAATGATTTGCGATCCCCAAACTGACTCAAATGATTCGCGAACCCGCTCCGAACTCCCGAACTGACTCAAATGATTCGCGATCCCGCTCTGAACTCCCAAACTGACACAAATGATTCGCGATCCCCATAACTGACTCAAATGATTCGCGATCCCGCTCTGAACTCCCAAACTGACACAAATGATTCGCGATCCCCATTACTGACTCAAATGATTCGCGATCCCGCTACGAACTCCCGAACGGACTCAATCTGCCTAGGCCAATGTCCCAGTTGCTCCAACAAAAAAAAAAAAAAACTTCCTCCATTCTCCCATCCGCGCTCGCGACCGCTCGCATGTTTGCGGCTGAATGTTTATAATTGATGGATGAATCCAATCCAGCGAAGAGAAAAGAAAACTAAAAGTAAAAAAAAAAAAAAAAAAACAGACATAAAGTTGGCTTGACGTTGGACGTTGGACGAGTCTCAAATTTAGGGACCGTCTCTAAAGTTAGATATTGGTATACACTTTTCTAACGTCAGTAGCATTTGATGGGAATGACTTATAGTCATAAAAACAACTGTAATTGTTCATGTAGGTGTCAGCTATAATGCACAAATGAATTAAATGTTTGATATTTATTAAAATAATCTGTAAATCATATGTAAATTATGCTACTCTTTCACATGGGCTCAAACGCAGATTTAAAGCTCAATAATGTTGTCATTTAGGTGTCAGCTACAATGCACACCTTATACATTTTTAATATATATTAAAATAAAGTATAAATGTAGGTAAAAATTAGGCCCGTTTATCACTTTCAGGAACATAACTGTGAAAGTTTTTTTTTTTTTTTATGTTTCCTTACGAAAATTACCCATGGTTTTAACAATAGCACCACAAATCTTTTTTTTGTAGCCATGGTAACTGCAAATTAACCATGGTTTTGTTACTTCAAATAATAATTTACAAAGTATTTATATACTGTAATATTTTGTTGTTGTTGTTGTTGCTATTAAAACAGACCTAAGCCATCAATAGCCTGTAAAATGACTTAAAATGCATTATATAAAAAAATAATGAGGCAATAACAATTGGTTAATATAACACTGTTACAATACATAATGTAGGCAAATACAAAATAAACAATTTATGTATACGTTATTACAAATGCCATGTGATTGCTGCTGTTACACTTACAGGACGATCAAATCCTTGTTTAGGCTACTGACCAAACATTTCATTCAAATATTCACTTAATCTTTCATTTTTTATATAGATGACACAGCCTTTATAATTTCTTCAACAACAAAAAAACGTGCATATCACAACCCTTACAAAAATAAACCATGCCTTTATCATAGTAAAACTGCTTAATTTCCTTTTGCATAATTTCTGAATGCTTGAGACTATAAAATAAATTAGAGTCATAATAAAGTTAAAGCCATAGGTAAATGTCGAGAGCTACAATTATGATTTGTAAATAATACAATTTATTCATTTACTTTTTTATTTGATTAAAGTTCTTTTGTCACCCTATAGGTGTTTTTTTCATCATCATATTTGAGGAAGGGGGGCACAACAATACAATCCTGCTCAGGACACCCATTTGGCCAGCAGTGGCCCTGAAGGTGTTGATATACACGTCTCTGGAAATGTGTGCTATACCACACACACACACACACACACACACACACTGAAGCACGCGTAGTGTTTTAAACTCTTCACTATATTGACGCATGATGTAGGCTACATGTGCACGTCAGCGTACTATGAGAGGATTTTACCATTTCATTTGATAAAACTATCATCATTCATCGTATTCACAAACTGACAGAAACTGCAATGTCTTTATGACAACCTGTCAAAATAAAATCTCGGTATAACTTGAAGACATTCAAACAGAAATATAGTACTATTGCACAGTAGAGTATGCTATACGTCAAGTAGGCTTAATAGCTAATAATAATAGTTAATTAAAAAACACAGAAACTCTGGTTACAACCCACCAAAATAAAAGTTTGGTCTAACTCGAATAAATTATGTATGAAATAGCACAGTAAAATATAGCCTACTTTAAAAAAGATATATTTATCACATATATTTATCATCAAACTGTGATAACTGTGACTAAATTCAGTACATATACGTCTGCCATATGTTGCCACCCCTCAATAATTGTATGTATGTATGTATGCATGTATGTATATATATATATATATATATATATATGTGTGTGTGTGTGTGTGTGTGTGTGTGTGTGTGTGTGTGTGTGTGTGTATATATATACATATATGTATAGTTTATCCGCATACCCTTAAACATAACCTGCTTTCTGGAACACTCCCTATAGGAGGCAAAATTACATATTTATTTGTTTGTTTGTTTGTTTCTTCATTATTTATTTGTTAATTACTGTATATTTAAATAATTTTAAATGCGACCAGGTGAAAGAAATGCTCTTTATGAGCAATTAACTGCTGTTAAACACATAAATCTGAAAAGAACTGAGAGAAATAGGATGAAGAACAACTATTGATATGAGCCTTAAATGTAGAAATAAGGAAATATGATTAAAACTGTGCATGCTTTCCAGTTTTCAGAATCCTGTTTGTTTTATTTCAGATCCTCTTTTGTTCTCCATTAGTCAAACATTACCCTGGCCATCAGTCATAAAACAGTGATAAGCTTGCACAACAAAAAGGGCACTTTTAAAATTTTAGTGTTGAAAAGAGGAAGCTGAACAGAGACAAAACGTGCTCAATGATACTATTTATATGCTTTGCATTGTAGCTTTTAAAACGGAATACGATGCACAATAACATGCAAATTACTATTCTATAGAAATTATTTTGATCGGAATATTGCCAATCTCATCACCGTATTAAAAAATACTTATGTTTTTCTAATCGGTTTTAATGTACTGAATGATGACGCCAGCACGCATGCGCACAAGACTAGTGCGCGCTGGTGGTCCGAGAAAAAAAAAACCTTAATAGACAAGTCCTGTGATTGGACAGAACCTACGTTTCAAACCAAGACGCAGCTCGCTGATTGGTTATCGCTCTGGAACGTACCGCGCTAACGCCGAAGTGGGCATCATTGTGTTTTCCCTCCGTTTCGTGCGAAAAGAGAAGAAGCTCATCTGGCGACATGGTAAAGAAAGCTTTTATTTTCTAATTACTAAAATAAAGCTTAGCTCGTACGGCTGTGTTTTGTGTTAATTGTAATAGTGCCTTGCTTTAATTTTCTTCACGTGATTGTTTTATAATAAGCTCGCGGTGTTTGTAGGTTTGCAGTGTTTTGGTGAAAGAGCGCTAATCATGGATTAAAGTGAATTTGATGCATTATTTTGAAAAACGAATCATAGAGACCGAAAAGTAATGCGTGCAATTAATAATTCGAATGCAGCGCTGGTGGAATATGGCAATATTTTAAATTAACAGAGTAAAATTAACGCAACGTTTATGTTTATAAATAAGTGCCAACTCTCGTCGAAGCATTTTGCTAAATTTTGTTTGGACACGCCAAAAAAAATGAATCTACTTTGCTTTATTAGTACTTTTGTTTAAATATTTATAATATTAATGAATCCAAGCATCACTGTATAATTTACAGGTTCGCTTTTTTCGATTTGATAAAAAAAAGCTTTGTTTACACTGGCAGCAACTTCGATCAGGCTTAATAAGTTCCTTTTGTTGTGCTTCTGCAGGCAGGAGGAAAAGCTGGAAAGGACAGTGGAAAGGCCAAGACAAAAGCAGTCTCCAGATCACAAAGAGCTGGTCTGCAGGTACAAATTCCTCTGCCAGATAAAAAAAATAAACAACTGCTGCTGATTTTAACAGAGTGATATTGAGTATGTGATTGTTTTTCTGTGTCAGTTCCCTGTAGGTCGTATCCACCGGCACCTGAAGACCCGAACCACCAGCCACGGTCGCGTCGGAGCTACAGCAGCCGTGTACAGCGCCGCTATCTTGGAGTACCTGACTGCTGAGGTGATGAGTTTATTTTGGCAGAGTTTGTTAAACAAGCCTGTTGGATGTCATCGTGGCAGATTGTTGGCTGGTTTAGTCTTTAATGCTTCTATAAAGGAAATGTCACCTCTTTCAAACCCATTCCTCGTCATATCCACAGGTTTTGGAGTTGGCTGGTAATGCCTCCAAGGATCTGAAGGTGAAGCGTATCACTCCGAGGCATTTACAGCTGGCCATCCGTGGTGATGAGGAGTTGGACTCGCTTATCAAAGCTACTATTGCTGGTGGAGGTCAGTTTCGTTTAAATCCTGATTATTTTTTTGAGTGCATGGTGTTATAAAATGTAGCTTTGATTATTTTAATGGCATGTCTTTGTGTCTTTCTTTGCAGGTGTGATTCCACACATCCACAAGTCACTGATTGGAAAGAAGGGCCAGCAGAAAACCGTATAAAATGCATTGATATTCGATTCTGTCTTTGTATAGAAAACGGCAATCAGCATTGGGAGAGCAGTTGCTTTTGTTACGTTTCTCCATTTGTTTGGTCATGTTTGGTAATCGTAGTTTAACATAACAATGATTAGAGTTTGACCTACTATATTCATGATAGTTAATGGGGGAGGGGGTGTTAAATGTTGTGGGATAAGGAAATGTAATCATGGTTTTTGTTTTAAGCTGGGTTACGGATGGTTTTGTGAGGTTTGGGCTTCATTATTGGCTTTTTAAAATCTGTTTTATACATTAAAAGATGTTTGTTTTTTTTAAATCTAAATATTTTGCCTTTTGTTATTTTCATTCAACACGTATTCCTTAACTCCTATTAGATGAAGATCTATTGAAATTAATCCTGATAGTCATTCTTGGATCGGACACATAAAATTTATAGAAAACATTCCTAGCTACATTTCGATTGTACAAATCTTTTAAAAAGTACTGAAATGTATAGATTAAAACGCTCGAGTAAAAGTACTTAAGGACATTTTTCTCAAAGTTTACCCAGGCGATCTTATTTAACAAATCGCTTTCTGTGGATCTTAAAAAGTCTTAATTTAACTTTCCACAAATTAGAGCATTAAAATATCTTAAATCAGAGCAGAATGTCTTGAATTGTCTTTTTTTCAAGTACAAATATCTAAAACATGCACAGGTCACATAACATTTTCTTAAGATGTAAAATGAAGATTTTTTGAGAAATAGAATGGATTTAAATGTTTACATAGAAGAACAAATATATGTCAACCGAGTAGGCACACTTTTTTTTTTTTTCATTTTACTTAAATTTCTAAACCTATTAGCACAATATTTGTTTTTGTTTAAAACTTCTTCTTCTTTTTTATGAGATTGAAATTTTTCATAAATCAGGATATCTTATAGGACTGTGCATCTGGATTTAAGAATCTTTAGGCATTTGCACTGGAAAACAAAAAGTACTAATGAACAGCATTTTTGCAGTGTGATCAGAAGTTACAGTAAAAGTTATGTCTATAATCTCGTGGTTGGGAGCTGAGGAATTCAAGCCATATGCTAATAGTTTTTGTAAAATGAAAGAAGAATTGGAGTTCTGTTTTAATTTGTGTTTTCAAATCTTAAATTTACCTTCATAAAACCTTTAGAAACCCCAAAACTAAATGATTCCATACTAAACTACACATAACTCTGTTCATGCAAATGTGGTCCTATGCATATTTGAATGCTGACAGGCTAAATTAAAATTGTTAGCAATAAATAATAGCATGCTGAAAATATAAGATTAAATGGGTTTAGTTTTAGTTTAGCATATTTGTTGGAGAAAAAGAAAATCCCCCAAATGATGAAGTACGCTGCTGTTTTTAAGTGCTAGGGTCTGTTAAACTTTTTAATGTTTTTTGAAAAAGTCCAAGACTACATCTAGTATATTTAAAATGGTAATAATACAAAATATCATTGCAGTTTCAAATAATTGTTTTCTATTTGAATAGTTTAAAATAAAATGTAATTCCCGAGATGGCAAATCTGTATTTTCAGCATCATCCTCCAGTTTTCAGTGTCACATGATCCTTCAGAAATTTCTGATTATCAGTGTTAAAAACAGTTCGATAAACAGAAAGTTCAAGTGAACAGAATTGATTTGAAATATACATTTTGCATAGAATTATAGTCTTTACATTCACTTTTTGAACAATCCTTCTCTGATTAATTAAAATCATATAGTCTGTAATGACGCACTTCACCTTTCAGTGTAGTCAAATAGAAAATGATTTATTTATACACTCCTTTTGTACACATAGACATGAACGAAATATAACTTTTCAATCATATTTAAATAAACAAAACGGGAAAAAAAATATATATATATGACACATTTTTATTGCACTTCACCCTGTATTCACAAATGCAATTCTCGTCTCGTGTCACTGAGTGTTGTAGTACTGTGAGTGACAGGGCTGGTATGGACTCATCATGGACGGGTTGCTGGGATGGACAGGAAGGCTCTGTAGGGTGCTGTACCGATACAGGGCCTCCACAGGAAGGGTCGGCAGGCCCCCGGAAGCAGCAGGGCTGTAGATGAATCCTGGGCCGTAAGATGGGCTCTCCTGAACCGCCGGGTAGTAGCTGGGATACGGAGCGGCACGGAAACTGTGCAGATCGGAGTAATGCATCATATGCGATGCCACCTTGACCTGGCAGGCGTGAGCCAGACTGTCCTGAACGGTCCGTTTCAGCTTCATGCGTCGGTTCTGGAACCAGTTTCTGATCTGATGGAGAGAAACATAAGATAAGTTCACATTTAACACACAAATAAAAGTCAAATCACTAGTTTTGGGACTTTAAGGCCCCCTACAGTTATGTGAGTGGAATTACAGCGAATAGTTGTACGCGTGCATTTGTTTCTGCCGTCGCTTTTTGCAAAATTTTGTACACCCATTACAAACGTTATTTTTAGTCAGTGTACCATTAAAATGATCTTTAAGTTGAAATTTAAAGGTTGCAAAGGAAGACACGAATGTATTTTAATCTTTAAATCAACTGAATTGCTTTGCAAAAGGATTCACTGTATCGAAACGCTCGAAACGCAACATGTTAGTGACGTCTGCTGGTCAAAACTGTGTAAATGCGACAAAACTCAGGCCAAACGCCTTCTACAAAGTGTTTTTTTTCATAGTTTAATATGAAATGCTGTAAACAACTCATCATATTCCAGTTTAATGTGTTTTTTATATATATTAAATTGCTTTGTTTGTTTTATGGCTAAACTGGCCAAAACTAATGCTCTTCATTTTTATTAAAATTAAAATTAAGTTAATCATAATAAACATTTACAAAAACTTATTCAAATCAAATGATTCGTAAATATTTTGAATCCTCACAAAACTGTGTTTCGAAAGCACTCATCGACATTTCAAGGTAAAAAAAAAAGAATTCACACAGACACTTTAAATCTAATTTTTAAAACCACAGTGAATCGACCTCTCACCTGTTTGTCAGACAGATTTAGCCTTTTGCAGAGCTCAGCTTTGTCCTGGGCTCCCAGATAAGCGTTCCTCTTAAAGGCTTTCTCCAGACTGTTGATCTGCTCCGCGGTGAAGGCGGTTCGGGGTCTGCGGCCACTAGAGGGAGACACTGATGGGGCCGGTGCTTTAGGGGCCCCGGGTGAGAGAGAGGGGCCCCCCTCGCTCTCGTACCCTGATGTCTCCTCCTCCTCCGTGCTGCTGCTGAAGCCTGGCTCTGAGGCTGTCAGGAAACAGATAGACATAAAGAGTTAAATATGAGGTAAGGAAACACAAATACATAAAATAATAAAAATAAACACAAGGGAGCAAGAGAAAATAAACATTTGGTAAATTTTCATTTAAATGGAAAATACTCAGCTGAAAATAAGTAAATCGTTTTTAAAATTTAGGAAAAATACGACAAAAATAAAGTATGCTGTAACTGTAAATTTGCTAGCATTACATTTTAAAATGAGATCCAAACTACATGAAATAGCTTTATAGTTAATAATTCATTAGTTTGTTATTTTAATAAAAATATTTTAGTGTTATTTATTATTTTAACAGTATTGTAATAGTTATTTTAACTATAGCTGTGTTATTATTATTTAGACTTATTTTTAATTTTACTTAACCATTAAAAGTAACAACAGTATTTTAGGTGAATATTTTACATTAAATGAATTTAAATGTAAAATAATAACCTTTCTATTTTAATATATTTTGGCAGTTTAGTTTTACTTTTAACTGTTAAAGTCATTGATCCTATATAATTAACTGTTGATAAACAAAAAAATAACAAGTATTTTTATATCGGTATTTTACATTATTTAAAATCTTTTATAAATGTTTTCTTTTTTTTCCTATCATTTTTTATTTAGTTTATTCCAGTGTTGGCAAAGCTTCTGTATTTTATTAGAATTATTTAAATTATTAAAAAATAAAATAAAATAACAACAGTATATTTAAATCAGTATTTTCCATTAAAACATTAAAAATTGCATAAAGATTACTCAACAGTATTAACATGTATTATGAGAACAGTTTTTTTACCGTAAGTGTGTTGCTGGACGATATTCTCATTTGACCCAGTCTCTTGCGTAGATGTACACAACAAACTGTTTCCGGACTGTGCTGGCTCCATACGTTTCTCCTGATTCTCCATGTTTTCCGGTCTCCGTCTGCTGTAGAAGCCAGGAAGGCTCTCAGATGCAGTGCCAGAGGTGTTCGGGACATCCCGGCCGGGAGAAACCCAAGAGTTTGAGGGAAGTGTGGATGCCAAGGTCTGGCTGCTTTGAGAAAGCCACTCGATGGAAAAATGCCCCTTCATTTTAGAGAACCAACAGTGTCCAGATCAAGATATCCGGTTTGACACAAGGCAGTTGTGCAGTTCTTCTTCCTAAAGATGAGTTTCCAGCAGAAGTCCTGTGACTGAGTGAGTCAGATGTGTGTTTGTGTTCTGGCAAGCGTGGCTTTGAGTTCACTGATCAACACCTCCAATGTAGGGCTTAAGTATTTATAGGGCTAATCCCAGCTCATTTACAATTCACTTCACCCCGGATCAAAGGAAACGTCCTGATCTCCACCCCTTCAGTTTTCACAAGTGTGGTAATGAAGACGTCTCAATCGGCCTCCAGTGAACCCATTAACTCCTGGCACCAGTAAGTCTGGAGATGTGATCCCCTCCCTAAAACCATCTCTGATCCCATCTCCTCTCTGAGGTGTGCATGTGTGTTATTTCATGTGTCCACATTAGAACAGTGTGGTGCAGGAAGTTCAAGGTTAAACACAGTGGCTTGCAATTCATTATCAACCACAATATTTTGTAATCCCAAAAGGTAAATAGTTTTAGTTATTTGACTAAAATGTTACAGCATAAAGTCCACAGAACTAAATCCACTTTCTTTCTTTCTGCAGATTAAAAAAATAAAAGATTTCAATTTTTTATAGTCCTTTTGTCATAAAATTTCTTAGAACAGAAATGTTAATGTAAAACTACAATATGAAAAATGAGATTAATATCTGATTCATTCATTTATTGATTTATGCACAAAAAAAAAAATTTGAAAGTCCCTTATCCAAAGAGCAAGAACTTGGAAAAAGTATTTGTTTGTTCGTTCATTTATTCATTAATTTATTTAGTTCCAGCATTAGGCTCAAGAATTTCGTAGGATAAAGTGAGAAAATTATTAATTCATTTCAGAACAATACAATAAAGTATTATTTTAGTCCTTTATTATAATCTCTTTATAACAGAAATGCCAAACAACTTGAAAGAGGACATCTAAATATATATATATATATATATTTTTTTTTTATTTTATTTAACATTTTTATTTATTTTATTTAGTCAGTTGCAGCTCAACAAAATGAAGCTGAAACATTTCATAGTGTCAATGAGAAATGCTTTCCTATTTAATCATTCATTCAAAGTTATTTTTACTGATTACGAAAATCAGTAAAAAATTAATTTAGAAAATAAACCATGAATGTTTCCTGGTCTTTTTTCCAAAGTGTCTTTAGATTTTGTTTTTTTTTTAAATACTGTTTATCCATTTTTTTTATGAAAAATCTTGTCAGTTTCTCTGATTCCAGTAGAACAAAACTGCAGATCTGTCCTTTTGTGCAAATGTCTCTCTCATAGACACATAACGTTCCCGTGAGTGGCTGCAAACGTGGGTAATTGAGCTCTTGTTTATGCCTCTTTCAGCCAGTATTGGTATCAAAGCAGGCGGCTCTTTTAAAGTGACAGGTAGAGGTTAATGGGCTGTTTTAGAAACACTACACAAGTATGGAGACAGTAGTCTGCAGAGACCCAACTACTGACAGAGATAACTGCCGGCCCTTGGATCTGTTGCCCCCCCTCAAACGGCATTATTACACATAAAGCTGATCTGGTTTATCAACGGCTTGCTTGAGATTAACTTGATCAGTCCCACTATTGAAGAATACATGATTTCAAAGCCTGCCAGACACTTTTGATTATCACACAAGCAAATAAAACAGCCTCAGATTGTCCCATCATATTGTTTCTAAAGGATCTGAAGGGTTTGATCCCATTTGGGTGCATTGAAGAGAAACAACAGAAAGAAGGCGCCAAGGGAGGACTTACACATACATTTATCACCTGTAAACTAGATAGTTTTAATGTCTTCTTATTCTGTCTATCAATCTATCTATCTATCTATCTATCTATCTATCTATCTATCTATCTATCTATCTATCTATCTATCTATCTATCTATCTATCTATCTATCTGTCTGTCTGTCTGTCTGTCTGTCAGTCAATTATTTATTGTTTTGTTGGATAGTTTTTTTGCTTCCTTTTTTATTTGTGTAGTTCTTGGGTTGTTTGCTTTTTTCATACACTCGTTTTTCTTAAATGACAAAATAAAGTGTTTTTGTTCTTAGGTTGGCCAATAATGACTTTTAAACATGAGATCACAACTATATTAAATATGAAAAATCATCATAATCAATATTATACATAGCGAAATTCACTTTTTTTTTTTAAATATACATAATGAATGTTGTCAAAAACATCCATTTTTATATTTATACTGTAACATTTATTTATTTATTTATTTTATTATTATTTATTTTATTACACAGATTGATTGGAAGAAGCTCATTTTCAGTTACTTTCAAAGTATTAATCATGGGGGGAGGTGTTATATAATTAGTTTATTCGTCTTCTCAAACAATCAAATAATGAGAGTAAAATCATTCAGACAGCTGAATCTGCATATATTCTTCCCTCTTCGGCCCATTTAAAGGTTCAAAGAGCAGATCATTTGTTTATACTCTCTCACCGTATCTTATTTTCTATCTGTCTCTCTCTTTCAGTGAAAGGCCGATCTCCTTCATCTCTTATCTGTCACTGATCTGTCTGTAATTGCATTGCAGGTTTCTATATTCCAATAAGGTTTGGTGTTAGAGGACCGTCCCCGTCTCGTTTCCGCTGTCCCCGGGCCCTGATATGTGATAAACCGGGGCCTGACTTTGATGTGCGTGTCAGTGGAGAGGAATCAGACAGGAGCCTGTTTTTATGGATGACAGACGGGAGGGGTTGGAGACGGCAGGTCCACTTCTCATCTCACTCACACTATCATTAAAGCACAGATTACAGTAAGAGAGAGAGAGACTCTTCTGTAATAACGTTCCTCACATGAGAGCAGCATACAGCATATAGATGTTTTTTTTTTTTTTTTTTATAGAAAATCATCAATATAACTGTGAACTTTAAAGAACCCAGAATCAAAACACTCATCTGAGGAGCATTTAATGTAGCAGCAAGAACGTTTTTTAAAAGTCACGTGTCACATTAAGTTATGTATAACATAGTGGTAAACGTTTGATTGTTTGTTGGTTTATTATTTATAGGCTTTTAATTGTTTAAAAGATAGCAATGTAGATGATTTCAGCATAAAACTGAAATTTCTTTAAAACTAATAAGATACCAAGATGCTAACAGATGATTTCAGCAGCCCATCCCCTTATAGTAAAACACTGACATTTATTTCATGTAAAAGTAATCAAATATAAAATAAAGCAGTTGTTATTGACTATTATTTATTTATTTCTAATTGTTAAAAAAATAGCTGTATAGATGGTTTGCCTTAATAATCATTTAAATTATTATGCAAAATTTAAATCGGATATAATACAGAATAAATGGATGGTTATTTATTCATTTAGAGGCTTTTCGTTGAATAAAAATAATTTCTTTAAAACTAATGTCAAACTAAGCAAATATAAATAAAAGTTATTTATTTTATTATTTAGAGGCTTTTATTTGTTTACAAGATATAGCAATGCAGGTGATTTCTGCGACCCACCCTTTAATAATATAGATATAAAATATCAGATTAATTGATTTATTTACTTATAAGTTTGTATCAGTCTGATTTTGGAAGCAGAATCTTTGAGAGTTTATTTTTATTGCTTGAAATGTTTCGATCATTAGAAACAGATGAAATGATTTTGTTCTCTTGTTATGTGTGATCATGAGTCCAGTGAAGCATATCTGGCTCCATCAGTGTGATACGGGCTGATGCTGGTGGGTTTGAGATGTCTGTTTATGCTGAGCCGCTGCTACAGACGGCAGTCTCTCAGAGTAATGGCCCCCAGCAGAGACGGCCTTTGATTGTTCTTATTGAGCCTCTTTCATCTCTAATAGGGCTGTTTGCTGCTCTGTATTGATTGCTCATGTTTCTCTCTCATTGTCTCTCTCTCAGTGCTGCAGAGGCTGAACACACACAGCCAGCTGAGCGAAACCAGCATCACACCAACACAAAATAAACACAACATCAACATACTGATATTCAAACAAAATGTATATTTAAAGGTTTTTATTTAATTTATTTACCTTTTTTTTTATTTTATTGTACTTGAAGTTCTATTATTATATTTCATTTCAAGCAATGAATATGTTTTTATGATTTTAGTTTTGTGTGTGTGTGTGTGTGTGTGTGTATATATATATATATATATATATATACACATGTGTGTGTGTTTGTGTTATTCTCACAAATATTAATATATACATTTAAAAAACTATAATTTGAATTAAAATTAAAATGTCCTTAAAATCTAACATTAAATCAGTTTTTATAAAAAATTTTTTAAATATTTTAAATATTTTTAATTATTTAAGTACTTCAAATTTACTATATTTTACTACATTATTTTAAGCTAATGTTTATTTTATTTTATTTCAAGCAACATAAATTATTTTTAATTCTTTAGTTTCAACTTTATGCTGGTAAAATAAAATGAAAAGTTAAATATATGATATTTTCTCATTTTAAATCAAAAGTGTTTTTGGTTTACAAACTTAAATACAAAATATTATTATATGTTTAAAAATGAAATCAAAATGTAAAATCTGAAATTAAAATTGCATATTGCAACTGTATAGCCCAAAACGACCTGCGACCCATTATGTACTCCTTAGTACCTTGCTATTCTTTTTTGTGTGCACAGATTGTGTTAATTTCTACATTTGAGGTGTCAATTGTTGCATTAGCACTTAAATTATAATACAGCCTCTGGTAAATCTTCCTGCGTGTTCTTGTCTTTTGTTATTTTTATGCAGGGAATGTCCATGAAAGTCACTAATCTGGTTAATCCCATCAATTTGATTGCAACACATCCAGTAATCCCTCATTTATTCCAATCAGAGGAATCAAACTCAAAGAACAACCCGAGGAACCGGCCCGGACGGAAAAACCAGTCTGCGATCACGGTGGGAACTCGAGCCCTGGAGCCCTGTCTCTAGAGCCGAGGCCTGAGGTGTCCCGGGACGATCCAGAGCACTTTTGTTTCACACCTGGAACTGGGGAGGGGAAGTGTGAAGGGGGCATTAATCCCCATTGAGCATAACTGCCGAAACCCACCCACCCCGTCTCTTACGACGCTCATCATTAAGGAGCCGGGGCCAGATCAGCATGTTTGTGAATGCTTTCAGATCATGGACACTTGACTAAAAGAAGTGTCCTTGTGGAGAAAGATGAGGGAGGAGGGAACACTGCATTTGGGCCTTTCCTTTTCCTGTTAAGAGTACTGTAAAGGCTGACATGAGGTGTGAACATAGACGTGCTCTTTGAAGTTAAAATGACATTTAGAGGTCAATTATGTTGTTAGCAGAAGGTGTCTGGGTTCAAACTGCATCAAAATACAATTTAAAGGTAGATCAAATGAGATGCCACCATTGATGTCCTGTCAAAACTAAAGACATGCTTTTTAAAAAGCTGCAAACTGGAGATAAAACAATATAATGTTTCACACTGTCCATTAGTGAATGACTGACTTCTGTGGCAGAATATCATAAAAAGACTATGAGAGAAGACTCAAAATATTGTTAGAATTTTTTAATTAATTAAAAATACTTTTTGTGGTACTTTGGCCGTTTCAGACAGTAATGTAACTGAACGATTGTCATATTCATGAAATATAATATTTACTCTGTGCTCTAGGGTTTGATAAAGAATGTACACAGTTGTAAATAAAACATTTAAGACATTATTGTAGTGTTAAAAAAAATCAAACTTTGAGGTTTAATTCATTAAATGTTATTTTTATTTTAATTGTTTTTATATGGTATTACCATATTAGTGCCCTGACTAAAAAGTCATATTTCATACTTTAATTCTTCATTCTTTAGCAAAAAGCGGTAATAGCAAAGAACTTGTATTTATAAAGAAATAAATACAGGTCAGAAAGCTCAACTTCATCACCAGTTGCAATAAAAACTATAAACTGACTCAAAACCAAGTAATCTTTATATTGTTATTTGTTGTTTTAAATAAGCAAATTATTCATTTAAATTTACTCTATGTGCTAGCTTTTTGGGACAGTTGTGGTCTAATGGTTAGAAAGTCCATAATATTTATTGCTAATAACTTCATTTGGACAACTTTAAAGTTTGTTTAGATTTAAAAATGTTTAGATTTTTTTGCACCCTCATTTTCCAGATTTTCACATCGTTGTAACCTAACAAACCATACACCGACCAATCACCAATGGAAAGCTTTCAAATGATGTATAAATCTCAATTTCAAGAAATTGAACCTTACGACTGGTTTTGTGGTCCATATTACATAACTGCATCATACAGAGGCAAAATCAGGGATTAATTGTATAACGGCACAGTTGATTCTTTTGTAAAGGCTATATAAACAGGGCTGCCGTTAACACTGAATGAAAGGAGAGACACAGAGGTGAAATCATACTTGAATGATCTCCTGCAGAGACAGAGACGTCTGTACTGGAGACAGTCTCACAACTATACAACCACTAGCTTCAAAACAACTACATTTCCACATTAAATGATGAATCAATTAGTTTTTTTAATTCATTAATATAAATTCATATAACTAAAAAAATTTCAACGCTGAAATACAGTACCTGCTTACTGTGCACAGTTCGACTGTTTTCTTGTGTGAATCCAATCATCTGGAGATCACAGACCCTCTCTAAACCCACCCCAAAAATACCAGTTAGGGTCTGCAGAAAAGGAAGATATTACTTTATACTTCACAAACTAAAGCTGACAAATCAGCTTTTTCATATCATTTACACTGCCTTCTGAGTTATTTACCTTCATGGCCTGATATTACTGATTGTCGTGTTGACTCTACTTCTCTTGATGATCCATCTTCTAAAATCTTCTAAAAAGGTGAAATAACCTTCTTAACAGATATATCTAGATAACTTGTATTCTTGAGAAGACAACAGAGCTTGAGCATCACTTTTATAACCCTCTGCGTTTGTCACCCAGTCAGGGACAAATGGTCAGAACTGGAGGCGTCTCGTCCAGTTTGGTTGACCAACCAGGCCTGGAATTCATCTTCACTTTGGGTTTCTGACAGAACTGTGATGGAGGAACTGTAAGAGAAAAACAAACAGAAATAGTCCATAATTTGTACCCCTACAAAAAAAGCACTGTGGTAAATACCATAGTAAAGTGATGATGGTTTGTACCTGTAGGTTTCTTTAATAAGAGATCCTGTCCTAATCATGTAAGAAATACTCTTCTAGATGTTTCCATCTTACTCTCCAAGATGAATATAGAAACATTAGGAAATGTACAGGTGTCATTCTGTTGATTTACAGGCAGAGAGGCTTTCCAGTGTTTTAATGGGATCATAGTCTAGAATAAACCCTTCTCGATCCTCCGCCTGCCATAAATCACATAACCTTCATCACCCCACCACAGAGTAGATCCTAAATCCCTTCGCCTTTAGTCCTTGGTAGATCAGATCAGACCCCCTGTGTTTTTTTCTGCACTTCCACGCAGGTTTGCCAGGTTTTTAAAGGAGTCACATGATGCGATTTCAAGTTTTCCTTTCTCTTTGCAGTGTCACAAGCTGATTGTGCATAGATAAGATCCCTGTAGTTGTGAAGACTAAAGTCTCAAAACCAAAGATATTTTCTTAATCAAAGAATCTGCCACGCCCCCCACATGTCTACATCACTATGTGGAAATATTTGTGTAATGTCGCCCAAATGTTCATGCAAAGAAAGAAGGCGTGGTTTCAGTAACGCAGTTAGTGTTGAAGCAGTCATGTCAGGGAGATAGTGTGTGTATCTAGGTGAAGGCAAAATGACCTTATTTGGCCTTCTGAAAGTAGAAATTTAGAAATCTTTAAGATTACTTAAGTTACAACAGAACAGCAACACATTTTATGGACAACTGTTTCGTGAACCTAGAAGAGGAGGTAATTCTGACTTTGTTACAACAATCTGGAGTTTCCGAATCAGCTATTGTAAGAATGTTTTGTTATTAGTTTAAGTATTTGCTATTGACTGTTCAAATGCGCAGTTTTCTGGTGTTGCAACGCGATTGCATAGCATCTGTGCTAGGAAATTTGCATAAGGCGATCTGATTGGAGGACACCTGCATTGGCGCTTGAAAAGTTTAAAAGTTTTCAACTTCTGCCGTGATCAATGGACCCAACATGACGTGACGGACAGACAATTCATATCACCAACGCTTGAAGTTACTCCATTCAAAGTAAATAAGAGGCATTGACCCCGACGCCCGTGTGATTGGGCTTTTAACCGACAGTGGCTTGTGTACTGCAAACACATACAAGCTTCATCGCTGTGTCTGTCACGCACATTTATTCCCCTTTTGGGCTTGAAGGAGTGCTTGCGGTGTTCAGTCAATCACAATGCACGGGTTCAGCTGTCAAATCAGAACAGACTGCGCTTGTTGGAAGGAGGGACTTTGTAGAAAACGAGAGGTGGGGCATAGAGGACCTACAATAATGTACAGTATTTTAAAAATAATGTGTTTTTTGAACATTAAATCATGTCAACAAATTCTGTTACACCAAATACACAAAATAAAAAAAACATCAAATCATCATATGACCCCTTTAAGTCAAAACTAGGCCAAACCTAGCCCAATCACGTTCCGGAGGTAAAATACATTGTTTTGTCTGGGTTCCTCTAGTAAAAATTAAAATTCCATGGACTAAATATTGCTTTATTGAAGTCACTTTTTCAACTCTTGACTACAAGTAGCCCAATTTCTTAGCAACTTGGCAACACTTCTTCCACCAGACCATAGACTGTCACGTGTGTGTCACAGAAATAAAATACGTAAATAGAACATCAATTATTGTGGAACACAAGTTGTCTCTTAGCAGTCATCGTGGGTAATAGATAATAAGTATTCAGTTTTAACTCTTAACTTCGTGTTTTTAATGGAAAAATAACCATAAATAAATTAAGCTTATCAGTATAATTATTAAATGAAAGTATCAGGAAAGTTTAATGAATATATTTAAACGTTAATGGCGTAGTAAACAAACGTCTGCGAAAACGTAAGGCATCTTCATATATGAATGTGACTAAAACGAGAGTCCAGTTTTTTGGGCCACAGGCGCCGCCTATCGACAGACAGGCCTATTATCTCATCTGATTGTACCCAGGGGGATCTATTTTGAGTGATGCACATGTTGTGAAAGCTTTGGTGCACCCTTAAAGTGTTCCGACTAGGTGCAGACGTGCTGCATTTCTTTTACTGTCTAGGCTATATTAACTTAATTATATATCGTAACAGTAGTTATATAATAAAATAAATAAAATAAAAAGAGAGAAAGGGAAGATTTTTTTGATCTTCAAATGCATTTACAATAGCATAAAGCCATATGTGATTGTAAAACAATAACACACAGTGGGAGGGGATGTGACTTTGCACATGGTCATGTTTGTTAAACTTTTATTTTGTTCATTTGAGATGTCATTTTTGTTCTATATGTCTCTTGAATTTTAAGTACATACGTGAATAAATGAAAATGATAGAAATCCATCTAATTTAGTACAGCATATAAATCATACTTTAATTCATATTTTAAAAATAATATATAGAGAGAGAGAAGATGTATTGTGGAAGATTTTTATTGTCAGAGCAATAAACAATAATTAATTTAACATTTTAAAACAATAAAAACTACAAATAACGTGGTTTAACAGACACAACCTTTGTGTAAAACAGAGCAAACTTTTTTTTTTTAATTGTTATTACTTCATAATGAACTGTGACTCTTTGTGAACGCATCAGGTGTTAGATCAGGCTGCAGTCATATGACACACTGAGTGTCTCACTTCCTTAAACTTTCTCAGTTCATCTCATCGTGTGCGCTGCAGTTCTCCACCCACGGCTGCTTGACTCTGTGTTCCCAGGCTTCCAGACCTCGGGTTCGGTCTGGTGTTGGTCTCATGGCGAGCGCGCGGGTCGGTCAGTGGAGGTCCAGCGCGCGGATCGTGTCCTGTGTACTCGTCGCGCTCCTCACCTGTACGCTCAGGTGTTCAGAAGGCGTCAAACTGAGCAACATCATCCTCATTCTCACCGACGACCAGGATGTGGAGATGGGGGGAATGGTAAGTGTACAAAGTTAGACTACAAATACTTTTTTATTTTCTTGCACCAGTATCACGTTTGCACAACTTAATACAGTGGTTTCAGATGGTTTTAGATACTAAAATGTATGCACCATAATGTTGATATTTTATTGTCCACACACACACACACACACACACACACACACACACACACACACACACACACACACACACACACACACACTAGTACTATGCATGTATATATTTTCACCTCTTATTCAAACAGAACATATTTATGAAATTATATAGTTGATGCAAGGCTATGAAGGCTATTATAGGATTTCTTGTTTACATTTTATCCTGAAAATCAAGCACATTTAATTTCCTAATTCTCATTCTGATGCAAAAATCTAGTAAATTATGTTAAATATGTATCATGCTGACCCTAGCATTCTCTATTCTTTTTCTATTCTATCTTCGTTTTTCTTTATTTATATATAATAAAAAAAAACTACATTGCTATGTACTGCATCAGGCTAACTGTTGCTTTTTCACAGCACTTTCATATTATTGCTCTTTTGTTGGTTTTGATTGCTTCTATTTTCCTCATTTGTAAGGCACTTTGGATAAAAGCATGTCCTAAATGTAAATGTAAATTTATAAAAATTCAAAAGTATTTACACATTGTAGCATTTGTTGTAAAAGGTGATTTTGCATACATCTTTTCTGCATATGTGTGTGTGTGTGTGTGTGTATTTAAATTCAAAACAAAAGTATTTATACATGGAAGCATTTATTGTACTGTTCAATTTTATTGAAGCAGCTGTTGTTTTAAGAATCAATTTCAGGAACAAGTCATTAGACAAAAATCAGTGTGTGAAATCATACATCCTGATGACTTTGTAGTTGTTACAGATGACAAACCGATGACTATATCCATCACATTTAGTGTTTTTTTTTTCTTCCAAAGACACCCATGAAGAAGACCAAAGAACTGATCGGTGATGCTGGTGTAACTTTCTCCAATGCTGTGAGTGTTCAACCATAAATCAAAGACCTGAATGATTCTGACCAAATATCACAAGTTTCTCCTTTCCTGTTGTGTTTAGTTCACTGCCACCCCTCTGTGCTGTCCCAGTCGCAGCAGCATCCTCACTGGTAAATATCCACACAATCATTTGGTCCGAAATAACTCAATTTCTGGAAACTGCAGCAGCACGGCGTGGCAGAAGGAGGCCGAGCCTTTTGCCTTTCCGGTTTACCTCAATAAGCTGCGCTACCAAACCTTCTATGGCGGGAAATACCTGAATCAGGTCAGCTTTTGAGCCGCCTGGTGCTCCATGCATCACTGACCTATTTGCATGGTGTTCATTTTATAAATTTGTGTACAATGTTTAAATATTTGCAATCTTTCAAATGTCTGAAGTGTTCTAACCCAACAGGTTTGAGAAGTTTGAAATAGTGCTAATGTTTATGTTCCTTTTCAGTTACTTTCCAGTTCTGGTTACTTCAAATTCAAGAATACAACAGAACAGAATAGAATAGAATTTTGTGTGTGTTTTCTGATTTTATATATTCATTTGCATTAAAGAAATGACAACTAGTTGATGAAAATGTGCTTAATTGTCATAAAAAAATAATGTTGCAATGCAAAAAATCTTGGGGTTGGGGAAAGGATGCAAATTTCTGAAGTACACGATTATATCTATCTATCTATCTATCTATCTATCTATCTATCTATCTATCTATCTATCTATCTATCTATCTATCTATCTATCTAATCAATTTTTTCATATACATTTAATCCCCTAAATTCTGATTATTATGTACTATATAGAAATGTACTATAATACAATCATTTATTTACTAATTTTATTTCAATCAGCAGTAGTACAACAAATGCTACCATGTATAAATATTTTGCAATCTAAATAATATGTATTTGTGTAATTTCTGTAATTTTTTTGCATTATTTGAATGAAATATTGGGAGATTAAAGGTACTTTTTTTTTAAATGTCTAAAAATAGCTTTCATTTCATCAACAAAATATAGTTTCTTATATATATATATATATATATATATATATATATATATATATATATATATATATATATATATAATAGCATGTTTGAAGTAGATGGATAATATGACTGGCATGTTCTTGACTGGTTTGATGAGATCCTCCCAGTCACTGTTTTCCTCTTACAGCTCTCATGAATCCCTCTCTGTGTTCTCAGTATGGAAGTAAAGACGCAGGTGGTGTGGCTCATGTGCCTCCTGGCTGGGACCAATGGCATGCACTGGTAAGTCATGAACAGACGCAGCATTCCCTTTTACCTTGAGATCACCAGGGAAAAGCTGTATGTGCTGAAATATATCCTTTACTTCCCTTATCCGAGTATGTCAGTCACCTATAGACAGGATTTCATGCAGAATGCATGGTTTAGTAGGGTCATGTGATGTGGTCTCATTACAACCTGCACTGCAAAGGCAGATCTGGTTTTTAACCATTTTAATTTATCTTTTACTGATGGTTTCATGGGAAATATTTAATTTTGTAGTATAATCTAACAGTGTTTTGGTTTTGTTTATCTCCACAGGTGGGAAACTCTAAATATTACAATTACACACTGTCTGTAAATGGAAAAGAGGAAAAGCATGGAGACAACTATGAGAAGGACTATCTCACAGACCTAGTTGTAAGTTTTTGATGCTTTTAAAGTGTAGAATCAACATTAAAAAAAATTTTTTTTAACCAATTTTACTTCCATAATGTGATGCACTTCTGGGTTGAAAAATTTACAAATCTCATAAACGTATATTTTATTCACAATAGAATATAGATAACATATCACATGTTGAAAGTGAGACATTTTTGAAATGTCATACCAAATATTGGCTCATTTTGGATTTCATGAGAGTTACACAGTCCAAAAAAGTTGGGACAGGTAGCAATAAGAGGCCGGAAAAGTTCAATGTAAATATAAGGAACAGCTGGAGGACCAATTTGCAACTTTTTAGGTCAATGGGCTAGTTGCATATCTCTGCCATCTTGGATTTCCAGTGTTGTGCCCAATTTCGACCCCCTGCCGAATTATTACCCTCCTAGTATTGGTAGATTTAGGAGTAGGTGTGGGGGAGGGGTTAGGATTAGGGGTTGGGTTAGGATTAGGCAATCAGTTAGCGATTTAAACAAGGGGGGTAATAATTTGGCAGGGGGTCGAAATTGGGCACAACAGCTTTATTTTTCTCTTGATTACACCGGAAGTAAGTATGCATACACTCGCATCGCTGAAGCTCACCGGCGCCATCTTGTGCATCGAGCCCATTTGCAACATGATTGGGTATAAAAAGAGCCTCTCAGAGTGGCAGTGTCTCTTAGACGTCAAGATGGGCAGAGGATCACCAATTCCCCAAATACTCAGTTGAAAAATAGTGGAGTTTGAAGTTATCATCATCTAAAGTGCATAATATCATCCAAAGATTCAAAGAATCTGGAACAATCTCTGTGCATAAGGGTCAAGACTGGAAAACCATACTGGATGCCTGTGATCTTCGGGCCCTTAGACAACACTGCATCACACACAGGAATGATACTGTAATGGAAATCACAACATAGGCTCAGGAATACTTCCAGAAAACATTGTCGGTGAACACAATCCACCGTGCCATTCGCCGTTGCCAGCTAAAACTCTATAGAAAAAAAAGAAGCCATATCTAAACATGATCCAGAAGCCATATCTAAACATGATCCAGAAGCACAGGCGTTTTCTCTGGGCCAAGGCTCATTTAAAATGGACTGTGGCAAAGTGGAAAACTGTTCTGTGGTCAGACGAATCAAAACTTGAAGTTCTTTTGGGATAACTGGGAGGCCATGTCATCCTGACTAAAGAGGACAAGGACAACCCAAGTTATTAACAGTGCTCAGTTCAGAAGCCTGCATCTCTGATGGTATGGGGTTGTCTGAGTGCGTGTGGCATGGGCAGCTTACACATCTGGAAAGGCACCATCAATGCTGAAAAGTATATCCAAGTTCTAGAACAACATACGCTCCCATCCAGACGCCGTCTCTTTAAGAGAAGACCTTGTCTTTTCCAACATGACAATCCCAGACCACAAACTGTATCAGTTACAACATAATAACTGTGTAGAAGAAGGATCCGGGTACTGAAATGGCCAGCCTGCAGTCCAGATCTTTCACCCATAGAAAACATTTGGTGCATCATAGAGGGAGATGTGACAAAGAAGACTTAAGACAGTTGAGCAATTATAAGCCTGTATTAGGCAAGAATGGAACAACATTCCTATCGCTAAACTTGATCAACCTGTCTCCTCAGTCCCCAGATGTTTGCAGACTGTTATAAAAAGAAGAGGGGATGCCACACAGTGGTAAACATGGCCTTGTCCCAACTTTTTTGAGATGTGTTGATACCATGAAATTTAAAATCAACTTATTTTTCAATTAAAAGGATACATTTTCTTAGTTTAAACATTTGATATGTCATCTATGTTGTATTCTGAATAAAATATTGAAATTTGAAACGTCCACATCATTGCATTCTGTTTTTATTTTATTTTGAATAAGTAGCCCTGATTAATACTTCGGGAATGTGTATTAGGATAGTAAATAAAGAAATTTGACTTTACGTTGGAGCATGTCATGTCACATTAAATCAATCATTCATTTTTTAGGGGCGTCAACTGTCACTCAGTTTTTGCAAGCATTTACTTCATGCTAAGTGCGACAGTCAATGAATTTGCTTCATCACCTGCTAAACTTGTTTTACATTGGAAATTCATCAGTTAACAAAATGTGGTTATAATCTCTGTTTTAGAACAAGAAACAATCTGTTCGCCTCATGACTAACTGAGAAGCCACTGTGTAACTCTGAATGTCAGAATGTGCCTCCACACGTCAGCCTGTCCACTCAGCAGTGTGTAATGCAGTTTCTGTGGGACGCATGACTGGACTGCTTGATATCTGAAACCTTGGAAGCAATCTTGCGTCACCAAACCGCTGCTCTGTTATTATTTAAGTGAGGGCAGGTGTTACGGAAACAGATTAACACTAGTCCTAAATTAAACCCCACTCGCAATGGTTGTTTTTCCATTGATAAGCCCTTTAAATCTGGAGCTGTGTGAATGCTGTTTGGTTGCCTGAAGGTTTAAAAAAATATTTTACATGTATGTTGATTCTCTAGTTAAACCAGTCGCTGCATTTCCTGGAGGAGCGGAGCCCCAATCACCCGTTTTTCATGATGTTGTGTCCGCCGTCTCCTCACTCGCCGTGGACTGCCGCCCCTCAGTATCAGCAGTCCTTCAGCGACGTCAAAGCACCACATGACGGCAGCTTCAACATGCCTGGAAAGGTTCAGCTCTCGGTTTCATCCTTAATGACATCTGACAGATTATGAGGAAGTACTGCAGGTGTAAACCATGAGTTTGGTTGGCTTTCCACAAGATTTGAAACTTCAAGAAACCAAATCTAAAATAATTAGATTAAAATTATTTTTTTATCTAATAAAAAAAGAAGAAGAAAAAAAAAATATATATATATATATATATATATATATATATATATATATATATATATATATATATATATATATATATATATATCGATTAAATTTTACATAAGCATAGAAGTTTTTTTAGATTCATGATATATTTTAAAATTAGTTCTTAGAATTTTCGTTAAATAAATAGCCAAAATACCAGTCAGTGAGTTTTTCTATATATATATATATATATATATATATATAATTTTACATATTATTATTATTATATATGTTGTCAATACCCACCACATTTGCATGGTTGCCAATGGTCTCTGCCAGTGTTTCGAGAATCAAAGCAAAAAGACTGGGGACAACCCTGTCTAGTTCCACCGTTCAGATTAAAGGGAAGAGAACGCATGCCATTTGTCAAAATAGAAGCTTGTCTTCCAGACTAAATCACCATAAAACCTCAAATAGGTACGTCCACTGTACGCAATCAAATGCTTTTGCATTTCATGTAAGCGAACGATTGATCACGAACAAAATCAGTCTGGTCTTCATTGATTAAAGAGAGCAAGGATGTCTCTAAGTGTCTAGTTAAAACCTTAGAATTTTTCTATCTGTGCTAAAGGGGTCATCGGATGCCCATTTTCCACAAGCTGATATGATTTTTTTGAGTCTTAATGAAAAGTCTGTAACATAGTTTTATCAATGGTAGTGTAAAAAACACCTTTTTACAGTCAAAAACAGCTCTTTTCAGAGCAAGCCGTTTTGTAGCATTTTCCTTTAAATGTTAATGAGCTCTGCTGACCCCGCCCCTCTCTTCCCAGCCGCTTTCTGGGGGACTGTTTACTTTAACTGCATTCAATGTGAAACTTGCTAATTAGAACATTATTAGTAAAGGAGATTTGCAAAGATTCATTAAAAAAACCTTATTATACTCACTTTTTCTGTTGGTGAAGCTGGATCTCGAATAATCTGTGAGAACATAGATGCATTTATTTAGATCGTTACCCCTTTCTCAAATCAAGCCAATCTCAAGTCACACAGACTTGGCTTGATTTGAGATAGGGGTAAAGATTTTAGTAGATTAATTAATAAATAAATTTTTTTATCAACTTTATTAAAAACTTTATGGTGGATTTTTATTATTATAGGGTGGTTTATTAGATCCTGTTTCTCCGATTTTAGGATAAACATTGGTTACTACGGCAGCCTGCAAATCCAATGCTAAACAGCTCCATTGAGTACCTTGATAACGCTTACCGCAGGAGGTACACAAATACAGATTTCATACAAATTTCTATCAAATAAATCTTTCTATTGAGATATGTGTGTTTAATATCTCTGATAGATGGCAGACGCTTCTGTCAGTGGACGACATGGTGGAGCAGCTGATTAATAAACTGGATTCAATAAAGGAGTTGAACAACACATACATCTTCTACACGTCTGATCATGGCTATCACACCGGTGTGTCCTCTGTCTCCACAGTTTGATTGACCTGTTGTCACCTAAATTGATAACAGCTTATTTTTCGTTCAATTTCAGGCCAGTTCTCATTGCCTATTGACAAGAGACAGCTTTATGAGTTTGATATTCGCATCCCTCTCTTGGTTCGGGGTCCAGGAATCAAACCTAAACAAACACTTCAGGTTAGAGGACTGATTTAGTGAAAATGTCTAAATATATTGTTCTATGACTGTAAATAATCGCTAACATCTGTTTGCCTATCTTCTAGTCTCCAGTGCTGAATATAGATCTTTCTATGACTATCCTGGACATCGCAGGAGTAAATCTCTCCACCGTCAGCATGGATGGACAGTCTTTCCTGCCACAGATGGTGAGTGTGTCATGATTTGTGACTTTTTTTTTCATGCCGTTTTACATATTTGGATGTATTTTTCTACCTCAGTGTAGTATTAATGTATGCATTGTAGCGAAGTAGCAAAAACAGTACTCTTCAGTACATTTGAAAGAAATAAATACTTTTTAAAGCAGGAATGCATTACATTGATTGAAAGTGACAGAAAATACATTTATAATGTACAGAAAAGATTTAAATTTTTTAACACATGCTGTTGTTTTGAATTGTCTATTTATCAAAAAAAAAAAAAACCTGAATTAAACAAAGTATCCCAATTTCTTCAAAAAATATAAAGCAAGAACAACTGCTTTTCCAACTTATGATGATAATCAGAAATGTCAGCAAATCAGCATATTAGAATGATTTCTGAAGGTAATATTTTCTGCATTTTAGTGTTCATGCTAATTTTCATTTTGAAGAAAAATTGTGTCCTTCTCTTTTTTGCATTACAGCAATGAGAATAATGAAGATTGCATGAATGAGAATTCTACCAATCAATGAGTTTTCTCTGATGTTACAATGAAAGAAAGTCTTCTCTCTGTCTTTTGCTTCTAATATTCTCATGAAGGCACCATCGTTGCGCAACGGCACCGAACGGCCCTTCTTTCTGATTGAATACACAGGGGAGGGTAATTCGTCTGAAGATCCCAGCTGCCCTAAACTTGGCCCTGGACTAGCTGTAAGTGTTTCAGGAATCATTTACTATACTCTATACTTTCCATTGATGGTTACATGAAGAGCCTTTTACATCCATGAAATCTTTCAATTGTGCAAAAGGTTCTTTATAGTGAAAAAAAGTTATTTTGATTATCAAAATGTTCCTCACACTAAGAAAACTGATCACTGAAAGATTCTTTTGGAACCAAAAATTTTTCTATGGCATTGATGCATTTGCATTTTTAGGAATGCTTCCCAGACTGCGTATGTGAAGACGCCTTCAACAACACATACGCCTGCGTCAGGACTCTGAAGGATGCAAACCTGCAGTACTGCGAGTTCGCAGACAACGAGGTGAGCACATGTCAGTCAGGTGGGCAGTTGTGGAGCAGACTTTATGATGAACCTCTATGAATTTCCCCTGTGATCCCCTTCAGTCGTTCGTAGAGGTGTACAACCTGACGTCAGATCCCCATCAGCTGGAGAACATCGTGAAGAAGGTCGATCCTGCGCTTCTGCAGATCATGAACCAAAGGCTGATCAAGCTGGAGTCCTGCACAGGCGACAGCTGTCGAAACGTCAAATAAGACTGTGCCAGAGGGCGGGCCGGACCCCAGCTCCAGCAGTGAACGCTAAGTTTAGTAATGTGAAGATTTATCAGGGTGTTGACTTGCACACATCTCTCCACCGAAATTCTTAAAGAGATAGTTCTTTCCTATCAGTATTTACTCACTCTTATTACTACTATACAATGAAACTGATGACATTAAGGTGAGTAAATATTTACAGAAATGTTATATTTGGCACGAACTCTCCCTTGAATTCTTATCTGGGAAGTCACACACACTTCCCTCCTTAAGATGTGAATGTATCTACCGCGTGATTCTAGTTCATATGCTGTCATACAGCTACATGAACAGTTTCTAAGGGCTTGAACTAGTTCGACTGAAGGTTACTTGTCGTCAGTCTTGCCTTACTTCCTACTCCTTATTTGTTTCAGCACTTTTATGAATGTTTAATTCAAGTCTTGTCATGATTTGCGAAATATACTAGCATCAAAACATTCACCCCTAGCATTTTAAGAGTCGTTTTTCTGTTTGACCTTTATTCTCAGTTATGCATGGTTGTTTTATTTAAATTTTTCATACTGTGAATTGAACCTTATGTATCCATAACTGCAAATGCTCACGTGCCTCAGTGGAAATCCTGTTCTGATCTTATTTTTTTTTAATTTAAAGGGAAAGGTCTGATATTTAAGGGAAATTTGCCAATTTTGATTGTTGTGCTTTTATATGATACAAATGTTTCATTTTGAAGAATCAATAAATTTATGGGGGAAAAAAAGACTTTGCAGTGTCCACTTAATGCAAATTCTGTTCATTCTTAAGGATTCTAGTATTTATTTTAATGTATGGTTCTGATTGAAAGTCATCTAGACTGATTAAATTAAGAAACTGAGCATAATGAACTTGTATAATATTCTTAATATATAGCCACCATTATTAATGACTGAATTAAATAAAGTGATTTTAATCCTCAGGTCAGTTTCTAACGTACATAATGTCAAATGAATTTAAAATAAAAATGCAGTATACATAATTTACTGCATTAAATCAAAACATTTTTTATTAACAACAAAAACCTAATGCAAGAAGTAGGGTCATACATTTACTTTTCCATTAAGGAGCAATATTAACCCCCTGGGATTTATTTCCGGGGCATTCTCCCTTTTGTAATTAGAATTACCTTATTGTATTTTTTATTATAAATAATTAATTCAATCAATCACCTATTTTCTTCTTTATAGCCGGTGACTAATCCAAGCACCACATTCATATTTGCATCAAACCTCTATTAATTTCCAATCATGGCATGAAGTAATAAAGAAATATTTTTATCTTTACAAACACACACAGTCCAAGACCCCTTCACGTCACCATTGTGTGGATATTTTTTACTAATGATTACCCAAATAAATAAAAAAAAACATTTCTTAAGCTTCTCCCTTTAATAGCAGTTTTCTAAACACAGAACACATGGCCTCAGAGATATTTATAGACGACTTTTTCTTCTACCGTCTGCATCTCGATTTTAACCGGACATTTGTAGAAATGTGAGAGCAGCTCCTCTGTGTAACCAATGAGAAAGTAGAATTTCGACGGTAAGAGTTTCTGTATCATCACCGCACAGATGACCAGGAGGTTTCCTCTGCGTTTGATCACCACCTCATCCGCTAAACAGCCATGAAACGTGCCGTACATGAAGCGTCTGATGAAGACATCCTCTACTACACGCTCCGCCGCTCCATCTTCACCCTGAAGATTACCTGCGGGACGAGGAAGTGTATTAAGGAATGGTATTTGGGTGTTAACAGATACTTCAGGTAACTGGATCACCAGCCCTTATAGTGTCAGTAATCAGTAATGTTGGGAATCCAACCGGATCTTTATACAAAGATTGGGACTTACTGGTGTGTTGTGAGAGCCAGCCTTTCCTGTGGCCGATGTGATGAGGGTGATACGCCTGCTCATAAGTCACTGACTTGTCTCCTTTACCCACTCGAATACGAGCTGCACGGTTCTGTTAGAGAGGAGACAGATCGTCTGGGTTAAAAATGCAGATGAAAAATACTGATTCTGCTGATACTGTAAGCATTCGAATCAGTTTCTGGCCTTCCATCATATGGTATTCAATTTGTCCAGGCACTGTTTTAATAGGATTTTGTCTACTACTATGACATATTGCAATGAATGTTGATGGTCCGATGTGGAATTAATTTTGAAAACTACAAATTCAAGTAAAATTTTTGACCAACAGATCTTGTGGTGTTCCTGAAATTTAAAGCGTAAAATTTTACGTAAACTCTTCAAACTTATAAATAATAGCTTTGCAATCCTGTACGCAGATTTAACTGTAATATTGATATTTTTTGTACAGTTAATGCTATACATGTAGAAATGTGCTTTTATTTATTCTGGGGTTTTGACATTTTTTTTTTTTTTTTTTTTTGTTGGTTTTCAGTGTTTTGGTTAAATGGCGCTAATATGCTGCATTATTTTGCAAAACGAATCAAAGAGACAGAAAATACATGCGTGCAATTAATAATTCGAATACAGCGCTGGTGGAATATGACAATATTTTAAACTAATAGAGTAAAACGAACGTAACGTTAATGTTTATAAATAAGATCTAAACTGATTGAAACACTGAATTTCACATACCTTCAAACAAGCTGCAGAGCAGTGAATGTTCCTGAAACATGCAGCAGAATTCAACTGGCTGCTCACAATCTAGGAAACAGAGAATATTTGATCAGTGACATTTACTTAAATCCTGATTTCCATACCACGTTATATTCAGGGCCAATAGCTATCTATATATCTATAAGACCGCTTCTACGTCAGTAACATAAAACATGCAAGAAGCTCTCGATCAGAAACGTGTTATTAGTTAGAATAGCAAAAAAATCTAAGTAAATCTTACCGACAGCAATTTTGTCTGTCTGACCAAGGACGTCGCCATGTTTTTGTTCATTAACTGCACACGGCCCTCAGCCGTCAAGAGCGCATTACTGCCAACTGCTGCACGGGAGAGACATTGCCGTGTTACCCGAGTACCCTGATCTGCAGAGACCTATACTCACAGGCCGGTTGGTGGCGGTAGTGCACCAAAAGTTGTCTCGCGAAGCGCCATAAAACTCCATTAGAAGAAGAAAAAGGAAGTGCAGCTGCTCTTAAAGGATCAGTTGTTGCACTGCTGTTGCTTTACGTTTGTTTTCAAACAACAAGCCTCGAAATTAAACCGCTTTTTACTCAGATTTGATCCCGCTGAGCTGCTCAGCCATGTCTTCACCGGTGGAAATGACCGAGCTGTATGATAACGCGCTGTTAGGGATCCTGCAGCATGTTGGAAACATTCAGAATTTCCTGCAGGTTTATTTCGGGTTCCTCTACAGAAAGACGGACTTCTACCGCCTCCTCAGCGGCCCACAGGACCGCATGGGCTTCCCGCCCGGAGTGGCTGAACAAATGGCGTTCAAGGTAACGTACTGACTGACTTTAGCTTTAATCTGTTAAACTCACTGGATAGAAAGAAGTATCATCAGCTGAGACAAACATGGGGAAAAGTGACGTCACGTGACAGCTGCAATTTGTGCTCTGCATTTATCCCATCCGATTACACACACACACACACACACACACACATACAGCTACTGAATGATTATTATATTCATGTAACGTTACTGTGATATTTGCATATTTCAAATAGTACCATGGTACTACTGTCTTGGTACTAGTTCAAAATAATTAATTTAATTATTATTATAAGTAATTTACATAATTGATATTATTAATTCTATACCACTTTATAATTGCTGTGACAGTGTCTTATTAATTAAAAAAATGAAATTTAAATATTTAAGTTATATATATATATATATACACAAATACATGCATACAGGTGCTGGTCATATAATTAGAATATCATCAAAAAGTTGATTTATTTAATTCCATTCAAAAAGTGAAACGTGTATATTCATTCATTACACACATACTGATATATTTCAAATGTTTATTACAAATGTATATATGAATATTGTGAAAAGGTTCAATATTAGAGACATCTGGTGCCACACTCTAATAAGCTAATTAACTAAAAACGCCAGCAAAGGCCTTTAAATGATCTCTCAGTCTAGTTCTGTTGGCTACACAATCATGGGGAAGACTGCTGACTTGACAGTTGTCCAAAAGATGAATATTGACACCTTGCACAAGGAGGGCTGAGTACCTGTGTGTGTGTGTGTGTGTGTGTGTATATATATATATATATATATATGTGGGTGTGTGTGTGTATATTTCATTACGCAACTTTATAGTTGCTGTTATAAGAATCTATTGAATTTACTGTAAGTGTATTTTCTGTCATTTTCTTCCATCAGACGTTTAAGTTATTTGAGAATCTTGCAGCGGAGGACAGAGAGAGGGCAGCGAGGCTGGCAGAGGAGAAGAAAGCCACTCCTCCTGCAGTACAGGAGCTGGAGGTTCGATCAGAACAGGAGGCTGAAGCTCCTGTGGAGGAGAAGAGGAGCACAGAAGAGCCCACAGCTGTCCTGGCTCCATCAGCACAGAGCACAGAGACACACGGAGAGACTCTGAGCAGCACCGCTGAACCAGCAGGAGCCGCAGCACCATCAAACTCTGATTCAAACAAAGCCAACATGTATGCATGACTTTTAGAGCATTTGCTCAAAAAACATGAATGTGGAAAGACACTACTGTTCAAAAGTTTGGGGTCAGTACGATAAAAAATGACAATTATAAAAATTACAAAAGATTTCTGTTTTAAAGAACAACAAAGCATAGTTTTGACAAAAATATGAGGCAGCACAGCTGTTTTTAACATTGATAATAGTACGAAATGTTTCATCAGCAGCAAATCAGAATGATCACGGATCATGTGACACTGAAGACTGGAGTAATGATGCTGAAAATTCTGCTTTGTATCACAGAAATAAATATTTTAAAATATATTCAAATAGAAAACGGTAATCATTTTTGACTATTTCAGTTTTTGTTGTATTTTTGATCAAAGAAATGCAGCCTTTGTGAGAGACTTCTTTCGAAAACATTTTAAAATCTTACCAACCTCAAACTTTTGTGCTATGTTTGGACCTAATAATGAGTTTGGTTTCACATTTCCAGCGGACAAGACTGCTTTCAGTCGAACGCAGACAGTTACAATGGTGCTGTTAGAGAAAAATACACCTGGTCGCAGGATTACACGGATGTGGAAGTTCGAGTGCATGTGCAGCCTAATATCGTTAAAGGCCGACAGGTGTGTGTATAACCTGCTGCCATATGATTTGATCAGTGTTGCTTTCTTACAGTTTGGCAGAATCTTCACTTCATTTCTGTTAAGTATTACTGCAATGCTAATTTGATAACAGTCTGCTTTCCGTTCCATCTTTGCGTGCAGGTGTCTGTGGATCTGCAGTCGGGGAGGGTCCGCGTGGCCTTGAACGAGGAAGGATCGCAGAAAGTCCTGATGGAGGGCGAATTCACACACAAAATTAACACAGAAGATTCCCTGTGGAGTCTGGAGCCTGGCCGCTGCGTTCTGGTACACAGTATTATTGGATGATGCATCCGAAATGATATATCTGCCTAATATTAGCTATTTTGAGTCATAATTTGCCCCTACTGTATACACAAATCGAGGCCTTAAAAAGGGCATAATGTTCATTGCATTAAATGTCCAAGTACAGTAAGTAAACATCCTTAAATCAAGAAATATTTGATATGAAAAAAAAACTTTTCTGAGATATTGAACAATATTAATTGAGTTTTTCAAATAATAAAAAATCTGTCACTGGGGTATAATAGTTTTCCTTGTGCAGTTTATTTTTAATACCCCTTAGGGCAAATATTTGATCAAATTCTCAGAAAAGACTTCTTATCTCATGTCATTTTGCAGCTTGGGTAAATGCATCTTGATTTATTAATCTTTAGACATTTGCACTGTAAAGCAAGACAACACTTTATATTTCATATTAAGTGATCTTAAAAATGTCTTAAATTTGGCTTCTTAACACCTGCAGAAACCCAATAGCAACCCTGTTTTGTTTACATCTTATTTGCTGTCATTAAATAGTTTCCTGTATACACTGTATTCTGTCTTTAGATACTCTATGGGATTGTTATTATTATTTGAATAATTTGAGGCAGTGTAAGCTGGATACAGGAGTTGTAGACGGTCATGATGGTCATTTGGACTTTTCCTCCAGCTGTCTCTCAGTAAAATCGGGGAGGTTTGGTGGAGCGCCGTGTTGAAGGGCGAGACTGAGATCGATGTGAACCAGATCAACCGGGAACGCTCTATGGCTACTGTAGATGAAGAGGAGCATGCTGTTCTGGACCGACTGTCATTTGATTACCACCAGAAACTCCAGGGGAAACCACAGAGCCATGAGATCGTGAGCAAACCGTGGAAATTGTTATTTTCTATGTTGCTTCATTACTGCTCTGGAATAGTTAGAATAGTTCATACAGAAATGAAAACTGCTAAAAATGTACTCACCCTTAGGCTTTCCGAGAAATGGATGAGTTTATTTCTTCATCAGATCAGATTTGGAGAAATGTAGCATTACATCCCTCGCTCACCAATGGATGCTCTGCAGTGAATGGGTGCCGTCAGAACAAAAGTCCAAACAGCTGAGCACAATTAATCCACTCCATCAGTTAATATCTTGTGAAGCGAAAAAATGCAAGTTTGTAAGAAACAAGTCCATCAAGATATTTTTACCTTAAAACCATTGCTTCTGGTTAAAACACTTGTCTTCAACACATTATATTGATTTCTCATGTAAAAACATTTACTCGTCTGAATCAGGAGAGAAATATGCACAGATCAAGCATGGTTTACAAAAAAACAGACCTGGATTTTGATATACATTTTTTTTAACTGGAGGAAGCATCATTATGGATAATTAACCATGTAAAGTTAATTAACCATGTCTTAATAAGTTGTAATGATTGAATCCTTTTTTACAAACTGCAGTTTTTCACTTCACAAGACATTAATTGATGGACTGGATTCATGTGGATTATTGTGATGTTTTTATCAGCTGTTTGGACTCTCATTCAACGGCACCCATTCACTGCAAATGATCCATTGCTGAGCAAGTGATGCAATGCATTTCTCATACATTTCTCCAAGTCTGTTCTGATGAAGAAACAAACTCATCTACATCTTGGATGGCCTGAAGGTGAATACACTCTCATCGAATTTTCATTTTGTGTGAATAATTCTTTATAAAGCTTTGGCACTTGTTTGCATGAGAAACTATCTGGATATTGTGTTGAAAAATGTTTTCCTTGGTTTTTTTTAGAAAGTCCATGAGATGCTGAAGACGGGCTGGAATGCTGAAGGATCTCCGTTTAAAGGCCAAGAGTTTGACCCCTCCATGTTCAACATCCCACCCAGCGCTGTCCAGTTTTAAGGTCACATGTCAGTGCCAGATGTAGAGTCAGCACTGTTACACACACACACGCGCACACACACATTGAAGTACAGTAATGGTGTCGGTTTCTTGCGGTTCTACAAAATGAACATCAACAGTGTTTGCTCTGCACATCTCATGCCAATATAACTGATTCGCTGACACTTTTTTTAAAAGATAATTTTAAATGTTTTATGAGTTGACTGAGGTTTTCTTTGGCCTCGTGTCTGTGATCTTACATTTGCTCAGTTACTGACTGTATTCAGGACTTACTGTTTGTTAGTATTCATTCTGTCTCAGTGATCTGCAATAGCAACGGTGAAACAAGGTTTCATCAGATATTTATTTAAGCAGATTGCTGGAGTTTTTCTTTCACTTGTCTCCATCATTTGCATCAGATATTTGTGCCTGAATCAAATAAAAACCTTTTGCAAATGTAATTTTTTTTTTTCTTATTTATTTTTTTTATATATTGCTGTCACACTGTATTGGATAACAAAATACTGGTACAAACACACTTTTCAAGCTAACCCTTTCATAAAAAATAAGTTTATTAAAATAATTAAACCCCAAAATGTTGGTCTGCTCTTTAGTTCACTCCACAAATTTTCTGTAGGGATCAGGTCAGAACTTTCATTTTGTGCTCATTGACCTTTTTTTTGTGTTGATTTTGATGATTGTTTTGGATGGTATATATAAAGTACAGACCAAAAGTTTGGACTCACCTTCTCATTCAAAGAGTTTTCTTTATTTTCATGACTATGAAAATTGTAGATTCACACTGAAGGCATCAAAACTATTAATTAACACATGTGGAATTATATATGGAATTATATACTTCACAAAAAAGTGTGAAACAACTGAAAATATATTGTAGGTTCTTCAAAGTAGCCACCTTTTGCTTTGATTGGATAATTACTCATAAGAAATGTTAGATTTTTGTAATGAAAGATCAAAAGGATTAACCATACAGATTTATTTTCAGAGTCTTCTTTGCTCGTATTTACCAAGAGTGCCAGGCATAGACTTGTGTCCTCTGTAGAGGATTTTATATTTGAGTGATTTCTCTGAAACCACATATTCAGGGCTTTTTAAAGATATCAAATGTTTGGAGGTTTGATCATAAACACTGCCTCCCCTTGGTCTTTAAATATGACTGATAATGACAGAATGATCAAATGTTGCACTCAAATGGAAATTTGATCATGTTTTATAATTATCATTTAAATCTGGCTAATTTTCAAATTGTTTGTCATAAATATATCAGAAAAATGTTACGGGTTTAAATTATGACTTTTTGTTACAAAACAGGGCATCGTTTTCTTACAGGTCTTCTGTAGAGGACACCAGGACATATAAATGGTCTGATGAAAAATTTAATGTTATTGTAGGTATTCATTTATATAGGTTTTCACTTTTGTGTGTGTTTGTGTGTCACACATAATAGGCAATTTTATAAAATATTTGGTCAGTTAAATTGAACAAAGTTGATTTCTTGTGTGTTTGTAGGTTCACGATGAGTTCACCTCGCTATACACCTGTGAAACGGAAAGATGTTGCAGGTGTAACCAACATTAACAGAAGCTCCGTGGCGCCCTCCAGCGGTGACTCAGCGTGCGTCTCTCGCGCAGGGGAAAGCAAGTGCACTGCAGCTGAACGGTGCATTCGGTGAGAGGTCGGTAAAGCAGTCGTGTCAGCTCGTCGGCAAACCTCTCCCTCGCTTTAATCTGGACCCAGTTTTAATTTTGTCCTAAAAAATCCGCAAATCGAAGGCACAGCAGAATAATCGTGGTGCTGGACACACAGCTCGGATATTGCCGCGAACGCTGAAGGCTGAGAAATGGCAACGACAACTTGCACGCGCTTCACCGACGAGTTCCAGCTGTATGAAGAACTTGGAAAGTAAGATTTGCTTTCTCTGCTGGGGTTTGTTTGTGCGTAACCCGAGTGTCTAGTGTCGATATCAAACATTTCTTGAATGTTAATTCATATGCAAAAGCCCAGAGGAGTTGTCAGGAAACATTGGAGGGAGTTGTGTTCAAATACTCCGACTACTATTTAAGTGTATGCTGATAAACAGCAATCTGGTGATCATTTTGAGAATGTCTGCTGCTTTTTGGCTTCAGAAATGCATTGAGTATCTGTGGGGAATCCTTAAGGCGTGTTGCATTTAAATTCTGTGTTGTCATGCATGTTAAAGTAAATGTTTACATATTTACTATATGCATATGCTTTTTGGCACGTTTGAACTCGTTGCATCTCGCGCAAGATGCACAAAAGAGCTGTCAGGACACATCAGAGGGAGTTGCATTCAAATACTCCCACTACTGTTTATTTTTATTTTAGCTGTCGTGTGTGTTCATAAATATAAGTCGTCAGGGGTTAATTTTGAGGATCTTGCATGTTTCGTGGCCCCTCTGGTGCATTTCATGCAGAAAGCACAGAGGAGCTGTCAGGAAACATTAGAGAGCAGTTGCATTTAAATACACCCACCACTGTGCATATTACAGTGAATATTTATGTGCATACATTCGCTTATTATAAAAATGAGCATGCAGGTGTTAAATCTGAGGCTGTTGCATGCTTTTTATATGCTGTTTGGCAGAGTAGTGGGTGGCTGCATTGAAATGCTTTAATCAATGAGCTGTTATAGTGACTGTATTGAATTAAAGATTAAAATATGAACACATTCATATATTTAAATTATATTGCATGTTGATCTGGAGATATTGCATATTTAGAATGCGTATGGGAGTTGCATTAATATGCATGGAAGTATTTAACATAATCAGGATATTTCATGGTGCATTTCATGCAGAAAGCTCAGAAGAGCTGTCAAGAAACCTTAGAGCGACAGTGAGTATATTTCATAAGTCTGATCATAATTATCACTTACTTGGAGGTTATGTCCAGGGTGGGATTTGAGAGTTTAATCAGGCCAATATGTTGCTACATTGTATCTATACGCTCTGGGATCCGAAGTAAAAAATCTAAAAAGTAAAGTATTTTATAAGTGCAACATATTAGTACCTTTAAATACACTTTAGTACTTTAAAAGTACATATTTGAATCTAAAGTGTACATATTAGTACATTTGACAATTTTGTACCTTTTTTTCTGAGAGTCTGTGTGAAGGGTTGGTACAATGTGTCAAGAGTTCTAAAATTGAACGGATGCTACAATGTATCATAAACTCTGGGCAACTGTGAAGGGTCGCTACATTGTGTTGTTCTGTCCTGTGACATTTGGAGCTGTGTGAGCTTTCCCAGGCGGCTGTTTGCTGTCTGTAATCTGACTGTGTGTGTGTGTGTGTGTGTGTGACATGCCTGCTGCCTGACGTTATGAAATGATTTTACTCTCTCAGCCCCTCTTCTCCTCCAGTCAGTCAGTATTACGTTTCTTTAGCACATTTTTCTACTGAATTATTAAATGAGCTCCGTGTGTATCACTCATAGTCATAAAAGCACACAGTAGTAGTCGACAGACTTCTCTTAAAGCTGTTTCATAGCTTTTTTAACTTCTCGTTTTAATAAATACTCTCTGGGTTTCATTTTCAGTTAATTCTCAACGTAGTGTATCATTCCCGCTCACTGAGAAGAACTATACATTTACAACTTTTTTTAACTTTTTTTTATTTTTTTTTTATGTGTGACATTTCAGCAGATCTTCACCATACAGAACTGAATATTTGACCACATCCTCAAGTTTGTGGTGGAGACATGCATTTTAGCCTTTTCTTAACAGCAGTTTTTTTAGTTAGCTGTACGCATAATGCATACTGTTCCTGTAGCTTAAGTAGTAGCGCATTGCATTAGCAAGCGCAAGGTTGGGGGGTTTGAATCCCAGGGTCCACATGTTAGGAGAAATTGTTAGCCTGAATACAATGTAAGTCGCTCTGGATAAAAGCGTCTGCTAAATGCATAAACTTTAACTTACTGTAAGTAAATACACACACAAAAAAAAAAATATATATATATATATATATACACACACACACACTATTTATAAATAAGTAAATGTATTAGTAAATATACTAGATAAGTAAATATATATATATATATATATATATATATATAATATAATATAATATAATATACACACACAAACATAAAAATTTTAATTTCCTCAAACTTTTAAGAAATATTTCTTATATATTTTTAATCAGATTATTACAATAATTAGACCATTTGCTTTGCCATCACAGGAATAAATTACATAATAAAAATGATTCAAAAGTTGTTTTGAATTGTAGTAATGTTTCACATTAATACTATTTTACCTGTTTTTTATTACATTATGAATTAAGTAAGATTTTATAATTGAACATGGTTTTACAGGGGGTTTTGACTTTGTGGTTGTGAGTGTGTTTTCTGCTGCTGTGTGCGAGACAGTTTCTCCTGAACACCTCAGCAGCTCGCAGCTCGTGGTTTGGTGGGTCGCTCTTCCTGACAGCAGTAAATCAGCTCAGTGTCTCCGCTGAGACGCTCGGGCTGCTTCCAGCTCTAATGAAACGCCACGGTTACTACCAGAGGCTCTTAGTGGTTGACTGAGTTTATTGGCTGATATTTGGCATTGTTTAATTATGGCGTTGGGTGAAAATCGTTCATTTTTTGGTTGATAGATGTCACAAGCAGGACTTTTATTTGAACAGCTCTGAGATCTTTTACACGGTGCGCATGAGGTGACATGTTCGGTTCACTTAATTTTGCTGTGGCTATGAAATAATAACTCGTGGGAACGTGGTAGTATGTCACGGCCACGAGATATTAATCTGAGGGAACATCATATTAACTCGTGGGAAGGTGATATTATGTCATCATTTTGATCATTTTGTCGAGGTAACAACATCCTTATGTCGTGGTCTCTAGATGCTGTGTTAAGGGAACCACATCTATTTCTCGTGGCCACGACTTCTTATGTTTAAGGAATGACACATTTTTCTCGTGGCCATCAGTTTAAAACTTGTGTGACCTTAGAGACCCGGGATTATCAGAGATGGATTCATTAATATTTTATTTTGAATTAAGAAATTATTATATTATTTATTATAGAATTTTTTATATTTAGTATATAGGCCTTTGCTACCGCACTGTATTACGTGTGCTTGTCAGAATTCAAATGAAGTTGATCATGAACAAATGTTACAAAAAAGTGCATAATATAAAATAGGCCTGCAAGAAAACATTTTAATTAATTATAAGTCCATTAACTGATCGTCTTTTTCCTGTAATATTTTTATATTATTATTATTATTATTATTATTATTATTATTATTATTATTATTATTAATGGTTATTTTTATATTAGTTTATTTTCCTTTATTTCAATGTCTTAATGTTCTGAAGCGATACACAAATTGAAAGGGGAAATAAGCATATATAACAATAAATATAAAAATAGCCCTAAATTACTACTAATAATAATAAAATACAAATATTAAACGATCCCATGATTTAAAATGATTTTCCCTCAAATTAATATCTGGTGGCAACGACATATTATCATGTTCCCACGAGTTATTTCGTGGCCACAACAAAACTAAGAGAACCAAACATGTCCCCTTACAGGCACCGTACTTTTACTTTAGTAAATACCAAAAAGATTATTCTTAGCAAATATTAAACGAAATCAATTTGATCGCAGCAGTTGTTATGCTTGTGTTTGTGCTGTCTTTAAATTGAATGGTGTGATATCATCATATATACTGTCTTAATTTCAGCCATCATAAAACATATATAATGTAGTGGTTGACAATATATGTAAATGTGTTGATGTACTGACTTTACTACAATCTGCAGTGGCACCATGGTACAGTAATTATATATATGCAGTGCAACATATATTTATAAATACAATATATATTTGTATAATATTGTATATATAGGCCAATATTTAATCATTAAAATCTTGATAGGTAAAAACTTATAGCCTGAATGCACTGTAAGTCGCTTTGGATAAAAGTGTCTGCTAAATGTATAAATTTACATTTTAATTAAAAATTTTTACATTTTGAATAGTTTAGTAGCCATTAAAATGAATATCAATTTTACCTACTATAATTTAGTGTTTTGATGCCTAAATTAACTAAAGTGATTGATTTAGTTGTTTAGTGCTTTTTTTGTCATTTATTTAGACACAATATTATGGAATTTTAATATCTTAATTTTTTTTAATCGGTTATCGGCAGTATTATACTTCAGATTGTTATAGTTTCCATAACGATTTTGAATCAGTTTTTTAGTTTTATTATTTCTGTTTTCATTTTGAGTAATTTTGTTGTCTTTTGATCCTTTTGAGTATTTTTATCTATATTTCTATATAGTTTTTATTCAATTTTATTTTAGTTTTAATTACAGTTTACATTAAGTTAACAAAATTAAAATGAGAAATGTTGCCTTGGCAAATAGCGTGTAATTTTTTTTCAGTTATAGTTAACTCTATTAACCCTGGTTATTATGCATTGGCATTAGCTAGAATTTTAGTATTCGTCACTAAGTAACATGGTACTACCTAACTTAGTACTACCATGTTATCATATCCAAAAATGCATGATTGACATTTATATGATGTTTCATGCTGTTTTGAACGATGATCTGTATCTAATGATGCCCATGATCTCCTGGGCTTCGTTTCTTCTAGTCCGCTTGCCAAGCGTATCGTGCACAGGTGATTTGCCTGAGGTCACAGAGGGGCATATGCTCCGTGTACCATCACATGGGTGTTTCTAAGACCATCTGAGCCTGTCAGAGAGGGGCGGGAAGTCACGGATCCAGAGCGGCTGCTTGAGACATGCCGAGTGTATTGTGTAACTGTAACAAGGTGGGCTAAAATTAGCCAGTACGGAATGACATCAGACCGTTTTCATGACTGTCTCAAGTGATTTTCATGACGCAGGTCTTGCTGAAAATAGACTCAAGGAGGCTTTTGAAAGACCGAGCATGTTCTACATTTTGTTCCCATGTGAATATCATGAATATTTGCATTAAACACCTGCGTGTTGTTTTTGTTTGGCTCTGCTTCTGGTTAAGAGCTAGATGTGCATAACAGTTGTTCTTCTTAACAATTCACCACAAAATAAAACATTTGCTTACAAATACAGAACAGAAGTGTCCCTTTAAGGCATTTCTGAAGGGTTTTGAACCGATTTTTTGGGTTCCACCACGTTGAGTTCAATAGTGTGTTTTCTTTCCTTTCTGTTTCTTCAGGGGGGCCTTCTCCATCGTGAGACGTTGTGTCAAGCTGTGCACGGGCCAAGAGTATGCTGCCAAAATCATCAACACCAAAAAGCTCTCGGCAAGAGGTAAATCATGACTGCTGGAAAATGTTCTTGGACTGGGAAAAGAGGATTGGTTTGAACTTTAAGATGGATGTTATGGCTAAAAAACTTGGATATTTTGGCTCTCTTACAGATATTTGATGCATACCTTAGTATTTATGTACAGTGGTCTGAAATGGCTGAAAATAATGGGTTTGTTTCAAGCAAACGAATTGAAATGTTTTAAAATGACATCCTTTTTTTGTTTCTTATCTAAAAAAATACATAATTTTATATTTATATATTTAAAGTACACTACAATTGAAAACTTTGCTCATGGTAATTTTTTAAAAAATGTTTTTGAAAGGTTGTCACCAAGGCTTCATTTAGTTGATCAAAAATACATTAAAAACAGAAATGTTGTGAAATATTATTGCAGTCGAAAATAACTGGTTTCAATTTTTATATATTTAAAAATTTAATGTATTCCTGTGAAGAAAAGCTGAATTTTCAGCATCAATACTCCAGTCTTCAGTGTCTCATGGTCTTTCAGAAATCATTATTATATGCTGATGTACTGCTCAAGAAATATTTCTGATTATTATCAGTGTTGAAAACAATTGTGCTGTTTCATATTTTTGTGAAAACCATGATACATTTTTTCAGTGAATAGAAAGAATGGCATTCATTTGAAATACTGAGCCCAGACTTTTGAAAAGTTGTGTATTCTAAAAAAGCATAAATAAGAAAATTACAGTAGTAAACCTAGTCTCTGACAAAAAAGAATGCAATAATTCTGATAGAACTTTCTTAGTTCTGATCACTTTAAATGACTTGGTGAAAATAAAGATGTCAGGGCTTGTAATTAACATGTCTGTTGTGGTGCTCTGTATTATTTTGGGTGAACGTGTCTGTGTGTGTGTGTGTATGTGTGTGTGTGTGTGTGTGTGGTTTGGGAAGTGTTGGCACACTTGGGCCAATCATACAGTCTGCAGGTCATCACGGGCAGCCTGACCATTTGGCACACTGCTGACAGCGTGTCAGTCCCTTGTACTCAAACACCAGGGCTTTCGTTTGATTCTGCACTTCTGAAACAAAGCCAGGCCACACTTCAAGTGGAAAAAGTTCAGATTGGCGCTTCGTCATCGCTGCTGTTGTTTTGACTCAGCTAGTGACCACATCTGACACCGCGCTGTCCTGTGACGCCCATGCCAAGATTCACTTTTACTCAGACATCAGGGTACATTCATATTATTGCGGTTTTGCTACAGAAAAGGAGTTTCGATGTCATGTGAAGGCAGATGCTAAAGCTGAAAGAGTTAATGTGGCAAGTGGAAACTGGAACAAATGTGAGAGGGCGGGGCCTGTGTGGAGTGATTGACACTGAGTGTAGCCAATGACGACGCAGCCCCTTCCTCAGCAAGGACTCTTCTATTATACAACAAGAGCTGCTTTGGGGAAGTTGTGATTTGCTGTGAATACTTTATATGCATAATCGCAGCACCTGCAATGCAGCATGGAGTTGACCTGGATTTACCCAAAGTGCCACAAACATACATGCAGCACAGGAGCGAAACCACTAGATTGATCGGGGCAAACGACTCGGTGATTGTTTCCAATTATAACGGCTTACCGCTGGGATAAATAGCATTAAACGCAATTGTTTGAGCTGGAATTATTCCTGCCAGTCCTATTATCCTGCCATGCAGACATGAGCACAGTTGCATTTGATTGCATACAGTTGGTCTCAAATAAGCGGCGTCCTCTGTGTGAATCACTGATTATCTTTAGTTTACCTCCTGGCAGATTTGTTTGCATTAAAATTGCCTGTGTTTATTTGCCTTGGGCCTTTTGTTGGAATATATATTCTTTGCCTATGATGAATTGATTGTCGCTTTGGATAACAGCATCTGCTAAATGTGCAATGAATCAATTCCCAATAGAAAAACTTAAATCCTGGCCTATGTTTTTTATGGTTGAATATCCTGTTTTAGGACAGCACTATTAAAGTAAATTTGGATGCATAATTTGGGTAAAGATGTTTGAGATTAAATATTAATAACTATCAAATAATTTGAACAGTAATAAAAAACACCGTCATAAGTTTTCCTTTTAATTGCAATTTTACACACTCCGTATGATTTTTAAAAGTTGATTGGGGTTTTGATACAAGCTATTTTTGCAGCTTGCTGAAGTATTTGTTTCTGACTAAATAAAAGCGTGATAGTGTAATGTTTGAAATTATGACAACCATAAAAGTTACTATTGTAATTTTACAGATTTGCTGTAAAATATGTATTTTTTTATTTTACAGTAAAGTATTACAATAGTAACATTTCTAATTTTTCTGCATAAAAGTTTGAAGAGAACAATAAATGATAGTATTTGAATTTTACAGTTTTACTGTCAATTTCTTTTTTCATAAAAGGTTTATTTTACAGAAAAATATTACAGAAGTAATCTTTCCTTTTTCTGCCAAAATGAAAGTTTGATAGTTTAACATTTGAAAATTTAGAAATTACGACAACAATAAATGTTGTCATATTGTAATTTTACAGTTTTGCTATTGTTGCATGTTTTTTTTTTTTCATAAAAATGTTTAGCAGTAATATTTCTTATTTTTCAGACAAAATAAAAGCTTGATTTAGTGTTTGGAAATTAAGATTACCATTAAGGCGAGACACTGCAGGTGAATAGGGCAAAAAAAAAGAACTAATAGTTATCACCTTACTTACCCAGTTGATTGATTACATTGATTATTGCAAAAAAATTTTGTATTACAAGTTTTCAAAAATGTTATGTTTAAATATGCAAATGAGGCATTATTTAATGAAATATGTGCTAATTTGCATAAATGTCTAGTACAAAAATCTGAACGCTAGATGAAGTCAGTTTCAAAATTTTTGTTACTTTTTTTGACATATTAGAGTCAAATGTTTTCACAGAGGGAATTCTGGTTATCTTTTTTTGTCACTCCATAATTCAGAAAATACTTTGAACAGCCAGAAAACAATATATTTTCACAATTTTGGGGGGAATAAAATGTTGTATATAATCAAGGAAAATATATATGAACAAATCCCTCTGTAAAAACCTTCAGGATATATAGACAGGAATAAAAATGTCAAGTTTGGTGTGTGTAAGTGCTACTGAAGTGGAGATTTATGGGTCAGTGTTGAAGAAAAAACTCATTTTGAGAAAACGGCCTTTAAAAATATGTATTGTAATCTATTGACACAAACAGATAAAGTGCTATAAAAGAAACACTTAACAGTGTCTTTTGGATGTTTTCCTTCCACTAGTTTGAAAAAGCATTTTATGAAAAACCAAAAAGCCCAAAATCTCAAAAGTGACAGCTGCTTGAAAAAACAGTGTTTTTGCCTGCAGTGTCTCACTTTAATCATTAGTACTGTAATTGTACAGTTTTATCGTAAAATATATTATTCTTGCAATTTTTTGTTACTGTAAAATATTACAATAGTAATATTTGTAACATTTAATAGGAATTTTGTTTGATATTTTAATAAAGATAATAATAATACTAATTATATTAGTGATAATCTTTTTTTTTTCATAAAAATCTGGAGGTTTTTTTATTATTTATTTATTTTTATTGTTTCAATTTAATTGGCATTTTTTTGCAAAAAACAAAAAAAATCACAATGAGTTTTTCCCCCAAATTGTGCCACCTTTGAAATATGTCGCATTTTAGTAAATGGGTTGGGAATGCCATTTTATGGTGTAATTTAAATATTGATGGGATTTTGAGAGAGTTTACAAATGTCTTAGAGGTGCAGCAACATTCATTTAATTTGAAAAGTGTTTTTGATTGTAAGTGAACTTCAGAGAAATAATTGAAATGCTTGATGGTTGTAGAAAGTGACTGTAATGTGTGTGATGTACACCGGTGTGCTTCATTAAGACTGTCTGGTGATGAGATGGGATCAGATGAGTCTTTCTCTCTCGTCTCGGCAGGGTCTGATGCTCTTTGCTGCAGAGGCATTTTGTAGTGTTTGGGTGTCAGCGTTCTCACAGCTTCACACCAGTCCCACTGCTCGATGTGACAACTTCTCAAGCTGGTGTGTGTGTGTATTTGAGAGGGTTGCAATGGGGCCACAGTGATGTCAGCAGTAATTTAAATGAGTGATATCATGCATTTTTTAATTTACTTTTATATATTCCCTGAGGTCTACTTATATACTAGCATTCAAAATAATTTTTTTTGTTGTTGTTGAAATTAATACGTTTAATTAAGAGTGTGCGATATATATCGTTCTATGATAATATCGTAATTTTTTTAAACTATATGCGATTTGACATTATCGAGTATATTGCAAAAGCCAATAAAAAAAAAAACTCATCCAGAGAATCCAAAATTTCTGAGAATCTCAGTTCATACTTTTTACTTAAATATTATCAAAATTCAGATGATATTCAAATTTAAAATGCTTAATTTCAGTTAGGGTGAAAAAAAGCTTTTGGCTTCTCTCCTAAGGCCACAAGAGGGCACGTTGAGCAAAATATTACTAACGCAAGTTTATACAAAGCATAAGATAATATGACTATTTAACCCGAGTTGCAGAGGGATAGGGAAAAATCTGCCATAAAGTTTCAAGATCTGTTTTTTCAAAGTTGAACTTGCATTAATTTACATGGTTTTCTAAACATGTGGTTCTCTTGTGAGACGTGAGTGCAACGGTGATAAATGTCCCTGTAGAAAATCCGCATCAGTTTTGACATAAAAAAAGATCTTCTCCGCATTGATGTTCTATTTTCCTGCAATATTTGTAATTCACAATGCAGCAGCGCCACATCGGCTAACAAAAACATTAAAATTAAATGACTCTTACATCGTCATCGAGTCTCATGCAACACTGATAAGGCTGCCCTTTTAATGCACATCCAAAATTTGGAATGTAACCTTTTTAGCATTTGAATGTGGATTTTATTTAAAATTCAGCGAATATTCTAAATTCAAGTTGTAGGTTAAACTACTGCGTGAGCACATTTAGAGTTCACTCTTTCACTGCTTAATTTTGTCTATTATAATACATTTAGAATTCATCCAAAAACTCAAGATATGACCTCTTGTGTCTTTTATTGCAAATGCGATATTGATTTTATAAAACAGTTCAATAAACAAGAAGTTAATATTAATTGACTTAAATTTTAGACACAAGTTCCTGTTTTTGCTCCATTTCATCAACCAAAATGGTTCCAAACAAACAGCAGAACTGTTTTGCGTCTCTGAGCTGCTCACAATGGTGTTTTGTTACTGAACCAATCAGCTTTTTGAACGAATCGGTTGAATGAATGACTCTGACTCACTCATGCAGTGATTTGCCGCCGCTTACTGGCTATTTTAGGTTTATATTTAAAGTATATTTTCCTTTTTTTTTGTAAAAAAATCTGTATTCAAAGGAATCTGTATTCAAAGGTTTTTTTTGTTTTTTTTTTTTACATCAAAACATTAATTATGCATTTGTAACTGCATGCATTAAACAGTCTGTGAATGCATCCAAATGCAAATGCAAATTTTGTTGATACTGATTTAATTTGATTGGTAACAGCCCTATACAGTAGTATCTTACTATTTGAATTTATTAATATAAATGTAAGAATTTGACACACAAGATTTTGCATACATTTAATAAGGTTATAAATAATGGGCCTTATGAAGGTAAAATGCCCATAAAAGGTTGAAATCAATTTAAACTTAATTTGATATCTCAGTTCATGACCCCTTTAATCGTCCACAATCAAAAATAGTGAAATCGCATATTAATCAGAAATGTTTCTTGAGCAGTAAATCAGCATACTAGAATTATTTCTTGACTGATCATGTGACACTGAAGACTGGAGGAATGATGCTGAAAATACAGCTTTGATCACAGGATTTAAATACATTTTAAAATATATATAAATAGAAAATGGTTCTTTTAAGCTGAAATAATATTGAAAATGAATTTTATTTAAAGTTTTAGTAATTTTGTGTTTTTGTAATTTATATTCTTTTTTATTTCAATTTCAGTTTTAGTAAAAGGTTACTTAATGTTTTAAAAACTTTTTTTTTTTTTTTTGCTTAATTTTAGGTAATGACAATAACCGTGCACAATATTAGTATTTGTGCTATATTTGTGATCAATTAAATACAGCTTCAGTTAAAGAAAAATCATTAAAAAATCTTCCCAACCTCAAACTTTTGAGTGATGGTTTTTGTACCAAAACACTCCTAATTTAATTTAACCATTTTACACCCTCTATCATACAATCAGGTTTTAAATGTATGTTTTTATACTAAATCATGTTAAACATCAACCAGTGTGTTTTATCAGGCCTCTGAATCGTGAAGCGCTGTAGATGATCTGTGGCCTCTTTCCCGTATGACTCATGCATGGCAGACAGCAGGCTTCCTCCATGGGGTGTGCCGGAGCAGTCCAGGCCTCTCGGCTGCGCTCATCTCTCTCTCTCTATCATGCAGATTCGTTTGAGTCGTGCTTGTTATCCACACTCAAGTGCAAGCCAATGGTTGGCCGATTTGTTTACAGTAGACCCTGTGGTCTGCGTGATGCTAAGTCTGACCTCCGCTGCCGTGTTAGAAGTGATGTGGAGACCGCTTTAGATGTGCATGTCTAAAAAAATCTGATCTGAGATCAATGTGAATTGAGAAGGAACTGTTTGACTGGAGAAAAAAACTAAAATCACACTCCTTCAGAATTGAAAAAAAAGCTTGTACGTTTTGTTCAAAAGATGTAAAATTAATTATGAAGGTTATCTATGTTTAAACACCAGCATTATAAATCTCATCCTGTGATGAAAAGTTAAATGCAAGCCTTTTTCAGGATATTGGCAGAAAAAATCTGATTTTTTTTTCTGACAGAATGAAATTTTATGCACACGTGTAACACAAAAATCCACACAAGATCAGATTTTTTCCCCATCCGATCTGAGCTGTTTCCAAATGTGGTTTTAAATCAGATACATATCCGATATCTGGACATCCGGCCTGTGTCTAAGCACACATATCTGATTCCCCGCAGAACTCCCAATGCGAGAGTGACACATTTGTCCATAAAGATAGCATTTTAATGCCGGTGTGCTGTATGCGCTCGCATTTTATTGAGATGGAAACTTAAAAATATTGCACATTCAGGAGCTGGTTTTTAAGCTCTGCCCCGTGAATTTTTAAATACAATAGTTTCTCTACTAAAAGCTACATTTATATTTCTTAGCAATGAGGTGATAACTTTCAGTGTAAATGCAGCCTTGGTGTCATTTTTGAACAATCCATCTCCAAAAAAGGCATAAAGGTAAGATTGATTGATTAATGAATTTTTAAAGAAAGAAATACTTCAGTTCATCAAGGATGTATTAAATTGTTCAAAAGTGACAATAAAGACATTTATAATGTTATAAATATTTGTTGTAAATAAATGCTAATAAATGATTTGATAGTAATTATTTTCTATTCATCAAAGGATCCTGAAAAAAAGTGTAATGGTTTCCACAAAAAAAATGAAGCAGCACAGCTATTTTCAACATTGATAAAATCAGCTTTCTCAGTTTCTTGAGCAGTAAATTGGTATATTAGAATGATTTCTGAAGATCATGTGACACTGAAGACTGGAGGAATTAGATTTTACAATATATTCAAATAGAAAACGGTTATATAAATTGTAATTGTATTTAAGAATTTTACTATTCATTTTACTTTATTTCTTTGAACATTTAAATGATGGTGAGCATACGAGACTTATTTCAAATACAGAACTTTTAATGTCACTTTTCACAGTGTGAATGCAAACCTGACCCCCTTTACTGTCTTTATAAATATTCATGGTCTTATTGTGCATGGTTGATTGGTTTTCATAATCTTTCTTCATAATGCAGTGGCTTTCTCCACCTCTGCTGATGAAAGAAGGATGTGTGGGTGGGGAAAAACAATGATGATAATCAATTGTCCCGATCGAACCAAACCCCTGTGGATTAAATAGTGCCAACTTACTATTTCATGTTTTAGTCTCAGACATGATTTCAGTGTAGTGTATCTGCATCAGCGTGGTTTTCCAACAGTCTGAATCTACTGCAGTGGTGCTATTATTTATATATCAGATTAGATTGTATTTTTATATTTTCTGATTGATTTTTATTTGAAAGTTTTAGTAATTTAGTAAAGTCATGGTCTGTATAGTTTTAATTTGTTTTAGTTAGTATTTAGTTGGAGTTAAACTAAACGAAAATGAGATGTTTTATTTCAGTAAATTTTTAGATTTTTTTTTTTAATGGTTATAATTAACGGTAATAACCCTGATTTGCTGTAATATTTGAGAATCTGGCATATGATGATTAGTTAACTTGCAGTTCACTAAAATTAATGTGAAACTGAAAGAGCTATGGTTTTCTAGTAGCTAAAGTTAATGAAATTGCAGAAAATAAAAAGATTTCTGCAAACTTTTAATTGGTTAAAAAAGCGTTTTTAACATTTAATTGTCCCATGTGCAGTTCCTCCATTACATGAGGCTTAACACAGACCCAATTGTTTCCCCAGATCACCAGAAGCTGGAACGAGAAGCCCGTATCTGCCGTCTGCTCAAACATCCCAATATCGGTGAGTCTGTTAAAGTCAGCTTCACAAACTTCTCCGTTCATGACGAAATCAGTGTGAAATTAAGGATGAAACACGTTCTGATTTGAATGAGCTAAAGTGATCTCGAAAGCATATCTTTTCAGCCCATGAAACCGCTCCTTGAATTGTGCTGTTTGAGTTTGAGTGAATTGCAAATGAAATTCTTTCTCTTTAATGCAGTGCGGCTCCATGACAGTATATCAGAGGAAGGCTTCCATTACCTCTTATTTGACCTGTAAGTGCTTCCATATAACATGGTGCATCCTATCTCTATCTCTCTGCTTTGTTTGTGCACAGTGCGCTTCAGCAGACGCCCACTCACTCTACCTTCCCCTCGCATCTCTCTTTATCTCTCGCTCTCTCTCCTCCGCTCGCTCGAGAGCCAGTTTCCATAGCAACAGAGGAATCCTGCAGCAGGGGTTTCCCCCCCGAAGCCCCAGTGTTCTCTCTTCTAGAGGATTCCCCCATCCATACTGCGCTCCTCTCTCTCTCTCTCTCTCTCTCTCTCTCTCTCTCTCTCTCTCTCTCTTCTTGTCATGCACAACCACACTAGATCAATACAGCTGTCTTTAGTTTATCTTCCTTAACTGTACTTGTTTAATAAATGCTGCTTTATTTATTTATACTTGTGTATAATGTACATCATTCACATTATACGTACATTTATACGCTACTTTTGATACGAAAATGTGCACTTTAGTTTACTTGCGAATTGAAGAATGCCTTCTCTGCAGTAGAACTAAATACTGTGCCATTGCTTGAGCTAGTGTTGCTGTGTCAATCTGTTCTCATGCTGTTTTCACTTTTGGGGAATCAACCAAACAAGACCTAACCAAATTATAACACAAATCATCTTTCATTTATTTAATTTATTATTTTTGGTAAAATTGTTACTTCATTGATTCTTATTTTATTATTATTATTATTATTATTTTATTAATATTTATGTAACCAAAAATATTTAATTTAAAATGTTGATTTGATCATTAATTTAATCATTATAATGTATTTATTTTTATAATCATATTATTAGTTTCAATAGTAGTTATGTTTTACATTTATTAATTTATTACTTTATTTAATAATCATTTATTTTAATAATATTTAAATTTATATTACAATTATTTATTATCATTTATTTATTAGATGTCTTAGTTTTATTTGTTATTATTAGGTTATTTAATTTAAAATATTTAATTTAACAGCATTTTCATTTATTTAATTAATATTTGTATTTTATTTTATAATGTTGCTTGCATCCAAAAATATTTAATTTAACAATATAAACATATATTAATAACTTATTTTATTATATTTAATGTGTTTATGTAGTATTAGTTTATTTTATTATTATATTAGTAGTACATTTCTAAATTGGAGAGAGAGTAATTTTAATTTTATATTTAATTATTTTATTTATTTTAAATGCATTTATTTTTATTTTTTAAAGTTTTGTTTCATTTTGTTTGCATTCTTATTTTATCTTTTATTTTACTTGTTATTTGTCTATCATTTTGCTCCATTTCGTTGAACCCAGTCATGCTGCGAATGCTTTTGTAATATGAATGCACAGATGTTGCTCTGCCGGTGTAAAGCACCACAAACTGAAGTTGAAGAATGACAGAATAAATGTGAACATGGTGACTGTGGTAGTGATATCTTCTCTCTGTCCTGTAGTGTGACGGGTGGAGAGCTGTTTGAAGACATCGTAGCCAGAGAATATTACAGTGAAGCTGATGCCAGGTAAAACAGCATCTCCATTTCGTCCTGTTGTCCTGTCCAGACCCTCACCTCAGCCATTTCCTCTCTATCCTCCTCATCCACACTTCTTTGTTCTTTTCTTTTTACATGCATTTTAACCAGATAAACGTGTGTGTTTTGCACATATTCTAGTATAATATGTGAGTAACAGTTTTGTCCAAATGATGTGAGTGATGAGTTTTGTTTCAGAGGCTTGTTAAATGTTTGAGGCAGTGTCTCGCTGAGGCGGCAAGCGTGGGCTGCATCTCTCTCTCTCTCTGTGTGTCTTCTTCTTCAGCTCCCTTTACTCCGTTTCCCCATCGGCCTCTTTTTTTCCATTCCATCTTTTCCTGTTTTCCTCTCTGCATCAGATCTTCTCACGGACACACACACACACACACACACTGCAGTCACCCTCAGGAGAAAAGCTTTAATCAATTTGACTGTGTGGGTATGCATGTGGGAGTGCGATATACAGCGCTGAGACAGAACAAGAGATACTTACAGAGGGAGGAAACACAAGAGCGGGCGAGCAGTGAAACTACTGGGATGCATGAGCTCATCAGCCATATTCGTGGGTAGAAATGTGTCACGATGCCGCCAATGTATCCGTCCCCGAGGGCCGTAGCCCCTCCACCTGCCTCCACTAGAGCAATGGCTGAAAGTAGGTCTCTAATTAACACACATAATGACAGTGTCAGCTCTTATTCAGTGCAGCACGTGCTGCAAACCTGCACACTCGCTTTAAATCAGTTTGATCCGTTTCCATAGCACTGGAAATCCCTGACAGAAAATTACTGTTTCTTCACAGTTAGTTGATTGCCTAACTAAAAAGTCTCTGCCGTCTGATTGATTGCTTTAAGGACACATCAATAAAATTTTTTATCAATGTTTATTTATAGCTATATTTAAATACATTATTAAAGTTTCTAATGCTCACCATGGCTGCATTTATTTAATTAAAAATGCCGTAAAAATAGAAAAATTGTGAAATGTTTTTACAAATTAAAAGAGCTATTTTCTATTTGGATATATTGTAAATTGTAATTTATTCCTGTGATGCAAAGCTGAATTGTCAGCATCATTCCTCCAGTCTTCAGTGTCACATGATCTTCAGAAATCATTCTAATATGCTGATTTACCGCTCAAGAAACATTTCTGATTATCAATGTTGAAAACAGTTCAAAACAACAGTGTTTATTTGAAAATATAAATCTTTTGTAAGATTTTAATGTCTTTATTAAAAATGTCTTTAGTGTCACTTTTGATCAATTTAATGCAGTCTTGCTGATTTAATTAAAGTATAATTTCTTTAAAATAAAAAAAGAACTTATCAACCCCAAACTTGTATTGTGTATTTTTTTTAATTAAATGTAAATTAATATACATATGAAATAATGAAAACATTTAATTAAAACTAGGAATTATAATTTGAATATGTATTTAATGTTTTTTTTTTTTTTTTTTTTCTTCTTTTTTCTGAAGATGAAAATGTTCACCTGTAATGTAACTCATAAATTCATAAGCACATTACTGATAGGTTTGTAATTTTCAATACCACCTTAATTCCTTTTCTTTTCTTTTTTTAGTCATCATAAAGTCTGTATAATCGGTTTCATATTTTAGTGACGGTTCAACAGATTCGGCAACAGAGATGTAGAAAACATGACAGAAAACCAAATGTTTCAGCTTAAAGAAAACTGAATACAAAATTAACAGATGTTTTTCTGTGGCAGTGTAACACCTAAATGTAAAGTGACTTTTCCCCCAATTTGCCCAAAATGCTCTCACACTGTTTCCGGGTCAACGGGTCATCTTTACAGTTGAGCCTGTATTAGATATGTGTGTTAAAAACACTGTTATAATCTCAGAAACCAGCCTCTCAAACTCCCAGACACACACATACATGGATCATTTCCATATCTCCAGCTCTACTCCGTTTGATTCATCCACCCTTCCTCTATTTCTCGATCCCACGTGTGATCGGCAGCTTCACAGTGCCCGCACAGGAAGTGATGCGTCCGGCTGCGCTGCTATTGTTCTGCGTTGTGTAACATCAGGGCTTTCACTTTATCACTCGTCCCATTTCATCACTCTTATCAAACAGTCACTCTTATCTACGATGTTCCTTTTGGGCATTCACCTCCTCCGTCACGGCTCTTGTCCCTCATCTTTTCTTTGTCTTTTTCTTCCCCTTCTGTCCTCTCCTCTCCTGTCTTTGCTTGTCTTTGCAGTCATTGTATCCATCAGATTCTAGAGAGTGTCGATCACATTCACCATCATGACATAGTGCACAGGGACCTGAAGGTCAGTATGGGAAGTGCACTGGCCCACTGCATGTGTCATGTGACTCTTACCTGTTTCCAGCCGCCCATGTGTCTGTCTTGAATTGTACTTCTGGGATTTTTGGTGTGTTTCTGCATTGGCTGGCTGTTTTCACACTCTGTCTGATTGTTTGGTTTGAACCCCAGTTCGATTCCCTTCTTGTTGACACTGCAGGTCTCTTTTTACATTGTGTTATTTGGCTACAATTTGCAGTGGATTTGCATACTTAACTCTATAAAGCCTGCTTTATCATATTTGATACAACAATTTCTACAAGATCTTAACTAAATATTTAAATATCATCTTACTAAGAGATAGAGAGTAGCAAGTATCTGCTATACTGTTACACTGATCTCATTGATTTACATTGCAAGCTATCAGAATTTAATCTTATTTTTTGGCCTCATGAATATCAGCAACTGTACCATATTTCATATTTTTGCTCATGTTGGGCCTTTGAATAAAATGTAGATGTTTTTTTTTTTTTTTTTTTTTTTTTAAGTATGATCTCCATATTTTGGGTATAATAAACTAAATAGTGCGTCAAAACGATTAATTGTATACTATGTATATTTATTATGTATATATAAATACACACATACAGTATGTATTTTTAAAATATTTACATGTATATATTTATATTAATATAATTGATATTATAAATAAATCTATTTAATATATAAACAATATATTTTTCTCAATTATATACATGCATGTCTGTGTATTTATATATGCATAATATATATACACAGAACACACATTATGTAAGCAAAAACTTTTATTTAGGATGTGATTAATCGCGATTAATCGTTTGGCAGCACTAATACTAAATGCACCATAAAAGCTTGATGTGTCAAACTTAGTAATATGGTAAACACAAACTTTTGGGGTTTATTAATTTTTTTATTATTTTATTTTAGTAAAGATTTTGTCTAAAGGTTAAATATAATCTTTTACATTTTTTCTGATCATTATTACACATGTCAGGATTTACAGGGTTAATGTGAAGACAAAATTCTGAGTACTTGCAGATTTTTTTTTTTTTGTAACCATTTTAGCTAGAAAACAGTGTAGGAGATGGCCTAAAATTGAAAACATGTTTTTTACTATCAAAGTTTAAAAAGCACTGGGCATTGTTTGGTCTGAATTCCTCCACAGGTCAGTTTTCGGCTCTGATTCATGGAGCTGTTTTGTTGTAAAGAGATGTGTACAGAAAAGCATCTGTGAAGACAATTTCCAATTACCTGTAAAAAGAAAGACCGAAAATAAAGAAATTAGGCTTTATTGCTTTCACCTTAAGGTAGTATTTTAACCAAAAATAATGCAGTCTGTATTTATTTACCCACCTTTTGGGGTTTCAAAAACTGCACTTTTCTGATTGTTATTTATTGTCCATATTGTGAAAGTAAAGGGAATCTATTGTTGTTTTGACCCAAACCAGTGTTATTTTAGAATGATTTATATACAGTATTTATAACATTTTGAATTAGGCTTTATTTTAATTTGTTCAGTTTTTATTTTCATTTTATCTTAAGTTATTTCTGTGGTTTTGTTACTGTATTATTATTTTTTTAATTATTATATTTATTTATTGTATATTATTTATTTTTATTATAATTATTATAATATAGCTCAATTAACTTTTATTTCAGTTTTAGTATTTGTCGTTTTGTTTCATCTTATTCATTTCAGTTAATTGCCAAGGCAACATTTCTCATTTTCATTTACAAGTTTCATCTAATATTTATATTTCATTTCAGCCTGCTGAATATTTTATTTTAATTTAGCTTTCAGCTTGCTGAAAAAGGTCAGGTATTGCGTTTTTTTTTTTTTTCACAGGAGATTTAATTTGAGCTCTCATTTAACCATCAACACTGTCTCAGGTTGTTCTCTTAAAATTCCAGTAGGAGTATAAAATAATACAAATAATATAGATAGCATCAGATCATGTGGTCTTGTGAATATTTGGTGTTTGAGTTCATATTGAGACTTGCAAACTCAGTCGGTTTGCTCTCAATTTATTTGTTATTTCAGCTTTCTTTCAATTACAGAAAGTTTTTATATTTAATTATACCAACCCACTGACCCAAACATTCTTCAAATTATCTTAATTCACGTTCCACCGATGAAAAAAGGTCAGGTTTGGAATGACATGACGTTTAGTAGAGTTTTGGGTGAAGTATCCCTTTAAGGTACTAATAATCACTAATATTTAGGAGTAGATAAGGTAGGTTTAGTGGTTCTGACCAAACCAGCTCGGGTCAGCACCAGACGCTATATTGTGAAAACAGTCGAATCTGCTCTTGATGCACTGAGAGCGTCTTCTGCTCTCTCTCTGTTTCTCGTCTCACTGTCTTACTTTCTCTCTGTTGTTTCAAAACAGTGTCATTTATCTTTGCAATTGGGTAATTCTCAGGCGCGTGTAATGCATTGTTTCAGTCAAGCCTCGCTCGGAGGATGACAGAGTGCCGCTGTTTTGTTTAATAGTCTCTTGAGTGAAGGGCTCTTTCAGAGTCTCGCAGCTTGTTGTGGTCTTGATTCAGAGGCGCAAATAAAGCTGCTGACAGGATCTGCTCCATTCGGCCACACGTTAGACAAACCTACACTCGTATTAAGGGAGGAATCATGGTACACGTGAGGTTACTGTTAATGCATTTCATATTGCCTCTTGATTTGCTGATGGTCAGAATTTGTTCTCTTCTTTATTCACATACACACTAAAGTTTCAGGATCCCCTAAATTATAGTTTTGTTTGTGTATGGAACAGAACTCGTTCTTGAAATTGTGATGACTGACACAGTTGGAACCATAGCACTGTTTTGTCATACTGCGCGACTGATATTGTATTTTTTTTTGACCAAGTAATATTACAGCAACCAAAGTCTCGTTATGTTCAGTATTTTTAACTATGGAAGGCTGCATTGCAGAGCACTCTCTTGAAGGGTTGCCATGTCCACTTATTATAAGTGACTTATTAAGCATCTTTGGGCTTGTTGTTTGGGCTCGGCTCATAAAGCGATCCATTTTATGGAGATAATAAAGTAGGCAGGTGCAGGCTAGGTCGTGATATTTTGGTATGTGGCTTATTTTCAGCATTACATGGTTTGATTTAAGTTGGTTATGGGCTTGTTATTTATTGCTGTATTTTATAGCATGATATGGCAACACTGAGTCAAGATTTACCTCGTTCCCTGTTATTTATTCCAATGCAACTACAACACGTTTTTTTTAATATGCCATTAAAAACAGGTTCTGTTGACATTGCATAGAATTTCTGCAAATGTGATTGTTACTACCGGAGTCAATTCACTTTGGTTGTCACTTCTGTAAATTACTGAACGGGATTAATCACTAAAAGGTGAATCGAGTTTAGTTACAGTGTGTATGTGGCTAGGGCTGGGCGATATATCGAATATTAGCGATAGTATCGGAATAATTTTGACGACGATGTAAAATTTTAATATATCGGGAATATCGAATATTTGAAATTCAAGCATACTTTCCCAAAAGAACGCGCCGCATGTCCAAAAAAGTAACCTATAACTGCTGACTGCTCTACCCCCCTCTACTACGAGAGCTTAATGATAGCGGTTGCCAGATAACAAGAGTTTAAATCTCTGAATCAGAGCTCCACTGTTACAAGGATACATTTTCTGTACGGTGTTTGCTTATTTTAAGCAATCTGGCAACCATGCGCACGTGCTCACTCCTCATTGCGGAAGAACCGCCGACGATAATCTGAAAACACTAACAAGCTGGAATTGAGCGATCTAACGAAAGATTAGTTGAGCTGGTCTGTGTTCTGTCGTGAGATCTCAACTGTATTGTTTGGATTTGGGATCGCAAAATAAATGCACTTACTCGACTGCTGATGTTTGAATAGAGAAACATAGGCTATGGCCAATTGGAATTACTATTGGGGAATTTCACTGATATGTTTACCAGTTTCCATAATATAGACAGAGAGAATGCAAAAGTCTTTGGTATTCATTTATATATATTTATATATAAGAAATAGCTATGTGCATAGTTGCATAGTTGCATAGTATAAATTGTGAATTGCATGCACTAAAAATCTTGGTCTAGATTTTTTTAACTGCTTAAATAAGCCGTTTAATCTAAATTGCTTTTTTGTTTTGTTTTTATGGGCAAAAGAAAATCATGTTTTTTTTATTATTTAAATGCAAATGCAAACATATCGAGATATATATATCGAATATCGTAAAATTTTTGACCATATCGAGATATAATTTTTTTTTTTATATTAGCGTAGCTCAAATCATTTGATTATTTGGTATTCATATCAAGAATCAAAATCTCAATTTGGTCTCAAGGATAAAAAAACTGGGGTCATATGCTCACAAAAACATTATATTGTAATATTGTATGTTTTAGATTGAGTTGTTTGAAGTGTAAATTTGGTGGTCGTATGTTAATGATTTGTTAGGATTTCAGAATTATTCATTTCTGCAGCTTGGCTTCAATAAATTCTAAAAGTTTGAGCTCTGGAAGTTACTCTGTTTTCATAGTCAAACTTTTCTATCTCAAAAGATCAAGACACATTTGATTCCTTGCTATAACTACTATAATGAGGTCCCATCTGATTTTTCTGTCTTGGAGAATCTTTTTACATTATATTAGTGAACCAAACCGTGTTAGTTTAGGGGAACTTCAATTGGCCGCTTGTGGGCCAAATCAGCTATCAGAATACGTGATTCTGATTGGTCAGTTGCGACATTACAAGGTTTGTTTTTCCTCGAAAACACCTGGTAAAAGCTGATAACACAGGTTCATCCGGGCAAATGAAGCCTGTGCTATATGCTTGCTAGGAACAGTTTTTCTTCCTGGAAGCTTTGCATTTGGTTAGCTAATAAAATAAAAAAACTTGATTCAATATTAAGTTTTTAATTAATAACTATTTAATGATGTCGTCCTGGTGTCAGAGACTCGCTCTCTCCTTTCATTCAAACGCAGCTGCTGCCATTTTGCAACAGTTGTTTTTCTAAATTGTAATGGATTATAAAATAACTAACCTATTTTAAAACCGTTTTGTCTTAACTAAATACTTTATCACCATAAGTAATTATGTGGTTAAATGTTGTGTAATAAATTATATGACTGCACCGTATGCTTTAAATGCATGAAAGTTTTGCATTCAAATATTTAAAAAAATCATATTTTAATATTTATTTATATGGCAAGTAGCAATGTAATAAGGGGGATAATGTACATCCAGCTGGTGGTTAATGAAGAATAACCCCCTACAGTGTGATCAAGACCCCAGCGCAAAGCTGGTTACAAAATGTTAGCATGTTTATTCGTGTTAGCTACATGTTAAAATATGTTAGCGATTTGTTAAATAATGCTAGGAACATGCTAATGCATGTAAAATATGCTAAATATGCTAATAGTGTTCTAAATCATGTTAGAAATGTGCTAGCAACTTGTTAAACCATCGTAGAAAAATGTTAAAACATGCTAACAATGTGCTAAATCATGTAAAAGCATGTTAGTGACATTTTATTTACATTCTCTGGAATTTCAAAGTAGCTTTAAACTTTCAGAACCTGATTTCCCTGTTGAAAAAAACCCCCAGCATATGCTGTTAGGTAAGTTTTGATGCAGGTTTAATATGGTCCTTTTGCTGGTTTATGCTGGTTTAAAATGGTCCTTTGCTGAATTATGCTGTTCTTTGCTAGTTTATGATGGTCTTTGCTGGTTTATGATGGTTATGATGGTCCTTTGCTGGTTTATGCTGTTTATGATGGTCCTTTGCTGGTTTGTGCTGGTCTTTGCTGGTTTATGATGGTCTTTGCTGGTTTATGATGGTTATGATGGTCCTTTTCTGGTTTATGCTGGTTCTTTGCCAGCACATGACCAGCATAAACCAGCAAAAGACCATCTTAAACCAGCATCTCAGCATCAAAACATACCCATCCAGCATTAGTTGTTTTTTTTTCAACAGGGTTTGTCAAACCAACATCAAAGTGTCATGTCAGGTTTTTTTTAAGCACAACAGTGTTTTAGATTTTTAAATCCAACTACTTTAATGTAAGTAAACTCCTTATTAAGCGTTTTTAGATTAGTTTTTTTAATGTCAAGATCTATATAGTAATGATTCTGAAAAGTTTTTTTCCACCTTTAATTTGGCCCCCAAAACAGAGGAGTTGAATAGTCTTAGTGTGGAAGAACTAGAAAACAGCATTGTATATTCCAGTTTTACAACACACACACACACACACACACACACACACATTCTCTCTCAGTAAATCAGCAGCACACGCCTACACAGGCTGACTCACGCTGTCCACCTCCCTCTCCTCAAACACCGGTACATTTCCTCCAGCCTGTCTCACCACACAACTGCCAAAAAACACACTCCAGTCTGCTGCAGCGCCACCTGCCAGTCTTACCTCTGTTCTTTCTCTTTCACCTTCTCTCTGTCTCTCCTGATGCTCGCTCTCGTCGTGGGTGGCGAGATCGTCTCACCCTTGAGTGTGTAGTGTTAGCTAGAGCTTCCTGTGTCAATAACACAGGGTTTTGGCTTTGCAGGAAGAGCATTGTGTATGCTGTTTCAAAAGATGTTGATGCATGTGGCCACTTCTGTGGACTGAACAGAGTTTATGGCATAGTAGGCTTTATTTTATCCATTAGTGTGTCTCTTTTTACCTGTCAAGAGTCTTTGTTTTGGGTAACAGTGGTAGTCTTTCTCAAGTCCCAAGTAACTTTTAGTCTTCTAGTTTGAATGCTAATCCTTCAGTTTTCTTTGCAGATAAGATAAATCCAAGGGTGAATCTCATGAAATTGAAATCTCAAATCAAAAGAGAGAATTAATTAGCTGGACTTTGACCCCTTGATAATAACCCCTTTTTAAATGCTAAGAATTATTTTTCTTTCGTGACAATATTTATATTTTTTATAATGAAAAAATCTCAATTAAAATTAATTTATAAAATGAATAATTTTTTTCATTTGATTTGGGAGGTAAAATACGCTAAACGGTCACAAAAATGCATATGTTTTTTATTTTGTGGGGGGGGGGGTGAAATTTGACGTGGACATGACGTAGGGAGATTCATTCTATAGACAAAACTGCCACACTTTAATGAAAATTTACTAGACTTCTTTGGACTTCTCTTCTTTGAAAGATTTAGTCATTTAAAATATATTATTATGCTTGGCATCAGCCTTTGACATCAATTCTAGAGGAAGATTATGTTTGTTTGTACTGTTATATTTTATTATCCCTGTGATCGCCCTGCATTTCTTGCCTGTGCCTGTGCATGAGAAAATGGCATTGCTCAGACTAACCTGGTGTTTGCATGCAGTCACTGCATCCAGCAGATCCTGGAGGCGGTGCTTCATTGCCATCAAATGGGCGTGGTGCACCGAGATCTCAAGGTGAGTGATAGGAGATTTGTTCATCGGTGTCCTGCATGCTTTTATGTACAAATATGCCACGTGTGATGTGCGATGTGCAGTTATGATGAGATTCGATTAATACTCGGGAGAACGAATGGCTTAAAGGGACAGTCCAACCAAAAATGAATATTCCGTCATCTACACACCTTCATGTGTAGGGTTGTTAAAAACCCTCTTGCCATTCAAAACCTGTAAGGATTTCTTTCTTCTGCTGAACGAAAGAAGAGATGTTTTGAAGAATGTAACCAACTCAGTTTTTGGTATCCATTGACTTTTTTTTTCATGTGATTAACGTCAGTTGGGACCAACATCTGTTTGGTTACATTTATCCATTTAGCAGACGCTTTTATCCAAAGCCAATTTCCTCTTATACATTTTTTTTTTTTTTACCAGTTTGTGTGTTTTCCTTGGGAATTGAACTCACAATCTTTTGCGCTGCTAACACAATGCTCTACCACTGAGCCACAGGAACAAATTCTTCAAAACATATTTTCTTAAAAAACTCATACATGATGAACAAGGGTTAGGGGGAGTAAATGATGTCAGAATTGTAATTTTTGTGCGGACTGACCCTTAAATACTCGCGATCTGATTTAGCATGATGTTTTGCATGCATGGATGTCTATGTCTGGGATAAAACTCTATAATTCTGCAGTCATTTCAGATTAGATTTTTTTATTGTTGATTTTATGTCAAGTCATATGTTATATTATTGTTTTTGAAGACTTCTCCCACAGGTTGAATCTGAACTATAATGGAATAACTCGCCAATAAATCGTAGAAATAAAGTAAATAGGTTCAATTTTGATTCCATGTTGCTTTCTTTTCTAATCCTGCTTCAGTTCAGAACTTGCTCTTTTTATATACAAATCTCCGTCTGGATGCATTTCCAGCGTTGTTTTCCCCGGATGCGGCTCAAGGTCATTGAGCATTTCACACCATCCTACAGATTCCCAATCAGAACACTTTTCAAATCATGAGCCTGAAACATCGAGATGCCATCTGAGCTCCACGAATAGCTCCAGCAGATGGCAACGGCGGCTGAGCGTCAGAACACAGAGACCGTTCGTCTCTTTTCAGAGCGGCATCTGTAGCACGAGATCAGAGATTTGAGACTGAATAAGCTTCCCATGATTCTTTGCTCCTCTGGACCCAATTTCCCACCTGGATCAACTTTGACCAGAGCAGAGGGAACATAACCTACTTAATAACAGCACACACTCACACTAAACACTATGTGGAAGTGTGAATGTGGGTGTTAAGTGGGATGATATATTATAACCAATATGTCTAAATGGGTGACAGTATGTTACGTGACAAAATGAAATCAAAATTGCATTCCTTGATACCTTTGGTCAAGGTTCTGTGTTAATATTTACACATTTTCTGTACAAAGGTTTGGGGTCTATAAGATTTTTTTAAATGTTTTTGAAAGACTTTTTATGTTCACCAATACTGCATTTATTTGATAAAAAAATTAGTTATTAACAATTTCACATAACTGTTTTCTGTTCGAGTCAAAGTATATTTTTAAAAATAATTTATTTCTGTGATACAAAGCTGAATTTTCAGATCTTCAGAGTCACATGATCTTCAGAAATCATTCTAATATACTTATTTGCTGCTTGCATATTTTTGTGGAAACCACGATATTATTTTCAAAGTTCAAAAGGGCAGCATTTATTTGAAATCTTCTTATGTAAAATCTAGTTTTTTTCTGTCACTTCTGGTCAATTTAATGCTTGCTTGCTGAATTAAAAAGAAAAAAAATCTTAATGTCCCCAGATTTTTCAGTGTTTGTTTACAGTGTGGTCACTTTTTTTTTTTTTTTAATCAACATGAAATCAAAATTGACCCAAGTGCCCGTTGTTAATGTTGTCAGCGTTCTGTGTAATATCTGTGGTGGTAAATTGTGTTGTGTGAATGCTGTTTCATGTTGACTTGAACGAAAAAAACGAAGCTATTTTCTGGAACTCTTTATCAAACAACAGTGGGATCACTGAGAGCACGTCCTGTCAATCACATCCACAGTGTTAAACTAAAGATAATTCAGTCTGCTCTCAGAGGAAGCTGCTCTAAGGGACTTTCAAGAATAACACTACTACATCCTGTATTAATTAACTCAATAGCAAGCTAATGAAGATAAACGTTACCTAGAGCAAATTTAGCAAATGTTTGCACACTCAGGTGTGTAAAATCAGTTCAGTCAACCTTTTTAGCTTCAAGGCTTCCTATTGTCCAAAAAGTATTCGAAGGTCTTGTTTATAGGTGGAGATATTTCTGGTTTTCTGCTGTATTACAAAGCTGCTTGTTTTGAAATGTTTTTATGTTTTTGGCTTTTTTTTTATTTACCCAATCTAGGAGAGTTATTTTCTTAAAAATGGTTAAATAAGTAATTAAAATCGTCCACTTAAAATAACTTTTCCAGTTGTTTGTAATTACAGGATTTTTTTTTTTACTTTAATATTTATTGTTAAAATTTAAAAATGTATATATTTTTATGTTTTCTCAGCAGTTTTTACACACAAAATCATTTTAGGTCTTGACATAACTATATTTAAATATTAATATATTATTCCAATATTATTCCAATATTTCCAAGAATTTTCCAGATCCAGAAATCACATTTTTATAACCCTCATATATACAGGAATTTAGGAGCCGTGGTTCTTTTAACATTTAAATTATAGTGGTAACTTTTGAACAAATTCAAATAAGAAATAAGATTTTATCTGTTTTAGTTCATTTCAGAGATGGATTTTGTCTTGTTTTAAATTATTTTAAGCCATTTTGCTGCCCACTTTAGAGAGTGCTGAAGCTCCCCAGATGGTTCCACCCAGGGTTAAGTTATTATAAATTTTTGTTAATTGAAATACATTAATTTTAGATTAAAAAAATTTTTTTCATCTAAAATATTCATTTAGTTAAAGAACAAAAATTTCAAATTGGAAATAAATAACAACCAAAACTGAGTTTAAAAATAGAAGAAACAAAAACAAAATGGTAATATTTTAATTTTTTTTAAAATAAAAATATACAAATACAAAATTTAAAATAATTTAAAAAATAATAAATTAGATATTATTAAAAACTATAAAACCATATATAATATTAAAACAAGACTGGTCCCAGCTTCACTACTGGTCAAAAGTTTGGGATCAGAATGATTTTTAATGTTTCTTACAGGAGATTCATATGAATTTTAAGAAATGTATTTCTGTGATGCAAAGCTGAATTTTCAGCAGCATTACTTCAGTCTTCAGTGTCACATGATCCTACAGAAATCATTTTAATATGCTGATTTATCATCAGTGCTGGTTTTGCTGCTTAATTTTTTTTTTTTTTTTTTTTTTTTTTTTTTTTTTTGAATTGGTGATACTTTTTTCAGGATTCTTTGAATAAAAAGTTAAAAAGAAGAGCATTTGTTTAAAATAGAAATCTTTTCTAACAATTTACACTATCGTTCAAAAGTTCGGGGTGAGTTAATTTATATTCTTTTATTCGGCAAGGGTCTATTCAATTGTTAAGAAGTGATAGCAAATAGTTATATTGTTAGAAAAGATTTATATTTTTAATAAATGCCATTCATTTTAACTTTTTATTATCAAAAAATCCTAAAAAAAGTATTGCAGTTTCTAAAATAATATTTGGCAGCACAACTGTTTCCAACATTGATAATTCTAATAATAAATCAGCTTATTAGAATGATTTCTTAAGGATCATGCTACACTTTATACTGGAGTAATGGCTGATGGAATTTCAGCTTTGCATCACAGAAATACATTTTATTTGAAAGGATATTAAAATAAAAACCATTCTTTTATATTGTAAATACATTTTGCAAGATTACGTTTTTTTCCTCTGTATTTTTAATTCAATAAATGCAGCTTTGATGAGCAGAAGAGATGTATTTAAGAAATATAAGTCTTACCGTTTCCAAACTTTTGACCGGTAATGTACCTGGTTGTGAAACAATGCCTTCGCATCATTTATCACCTGTGTTTTGGTTGTTATTAGCCATTTTTCTTGACAATTGAACACCTGCAATGCTAACCATCATCATTTTGTTTCCGGACCATTATGGATGATCTAAAGTCATAGATATCAAGCTAACATGTGATTTTAAATGAAAAGCAGTAGTACATCACAGGAAGTTGTGAATTAGACATGTTTTAGAGTTGAAATCAAACAGAACATGGCGCTGGTCAGCACCGCTCATATTTTGGGAGCTGATTCTGTTTGTGTGCAGCTGTGGTTGTATGTTAAGAGTTAAGTGTTTAAAGGTAACATGTATCAGATTTTGGTTCAGCGGTAATATGAGTGCACCCCTGATCTTCCCTTCAGCCGGAGAACCTGCTCTTGGCCAGTAAATGCAAGAACGCCGCCGTCAAGTTGGCCGACTTTGGCCTGGCCATTGAAGTGCAGGGAGAACAGCAGGCCTGGTTTGGTACGTGGTCACTTCAAACTCTTCAGAAGCTTTATTTGTTTAATTTAGCTGTTTCCAAGCACATAATCTGGCAACCAAATGGTTTTCTCTGACATACAAACACTGATGTGTTGGAAAGAGCCTGGATTTTGAGTTTTTGGATGTGTATTTTTGCATTCCCATGCAGGGTTCGCTGGGACGCCAGGTTACCTCTCCCCAGAAGTGCTACGAAAGGAGGCTTATGGGAAACCTGTGGACATTTGGGCCTGTGGTGAGTCACACGCTCCCTCCCAATAGAGTCTTTGCATCTATTTGGATCTTCTTTCTCTCTCGCTCTCTCTTGCACATATTCAGACACATCAGCTCTCAGATGTGGAGAGCTCTTCTGTTTCAAGAGGCTGTTACCTAACAGCGCTTTCACCGGTTCAGCCACCACCGTCGTGTTTCACATCCACTTTCTCTAGACTATCACTAGTTGAGCGGTTTAATTACTTTGCAGGTCAGTAGGTGGGATGGGTTTTTTTTTATCTGGGGTTGGAAATTCTGATTAATTTTGACGCTTCATCAGGGTTGTTTGTTTATCAGTCAACCAGTTCATGGATTCTTATGAGTCATTCTCAAAATGCAACACTCAAATTGTTTGCCATTTTACGTTTGTTGTCACAAAATAAATGTTTAGTTAATTTAAACTTTAGTTACTATAAGTAACGATCTTGAACCCACCTGGCAGTTTTAATCTCCAAACTAATTTCTGTTTTGAAGTCAGATGATTCACAAATGTTGAGTTATTACAAAGAATTTACATTTATAGTATTAGTTTTTTTTTTTTTTTTAGATTAATTAACATACTCCTTTAATGTATATACTATAATATATATATATATATATATATATATATTAGGGGTGTAACGGTTCACAAAATTCATGGTTCGATACGATTCACTGGTGTCACGGTACGGTTCGGTACGTTTTAGATACAGCAAAAAGAAAAAATTGGCAGATAAATTTTCTTGATTTTTAAAAAATGTTTTATTTATTAAAACTAACAAAGTTTTTACATTGAACAATGATGGAGCTATTCTTTACCCATCTTCTATGGTTTTTTCTTAGCACCATACTGTATAAACAAAAACCGCTACTTATAAAAAAAAAAAAAGTTATATTTTTGTAGTAGTTATGAACAAATACAAAGATTTAACTTTTTATATGGAACTCTATAACTCTTTATATTGAGTGTTTTTACTCAATTGGTTCTCTATAGGGCTTATGTTTTTTGGAACAAAGCAGGAATTACGGTCTGGCTGAAATGGGCTCGTGAAGGAATATTGTAACGAGGCACAATTACATTAATATATAGGATTTTCTATTTCTGGTCTTTTAAACGGATTAGCAATTTTTGAAACGAGCCTTCAGCACGTGCTGAGTGAGCGAGCGCCTGACTGAGTAGCCTAACATCAACATATAAGCTGGTGTTTTTTTTTTTCTTCTTCGGGGGTGTCAGGAGCGTTGCCTGTTACGTCGTTTGGGTTATTTGGCTACCTTGTTGAACGCATATTATATTTCACAATTTTTTTTTTCCAAATATAATTAATTAGTCCAACGAACCGTTCGGTACATAGTGCGTACCGCGTACCGAACCGAAAGCCTCGTACCGAACGGTTCAATACGAATACGCGTATCGTTACACCCCATATATATATATATATATATATATATATATATATATATATATATATATATATATATATATATACAGTCTTGTTCAAAATAATAGCAGTACAATGTGACTAACCAGAATAATCAAGGTTTTTCGTATATTTTTTTATTGCTACGTGGCAAACAAGTTACCAGTAGGTTCAGTAGATTCTCAGAAAACAAATGAGACCCAGCATTCATGATATGCACGCTCTTAAGGCTGTGCAATTGGGCAATTAGTTGAATTAGTTGAAAGGGGTGTGTTCAAAAAAATAGCAGTGTGGCATTCAATCACTGAGGTCATCAATTTTGTGAAGAAACAGGTGTGAATCAGGTGGCCCCTATTTAAGGATGAAGCCAACACTTGTTGAACATGCATTTGAAAGCTGAGGAAAATGGGTCGTTCAAGACATTGTTCAGAAGAACAGCATACTTTGATTAAAAAGTTGATTAGAGAGGGGAAAACCTATAAAGAGGTGCAAAAAATGATAGGCTGTTCAGCTAAAATGATCTCCAATGCCTTAAAATGGAGAGCAAAACCAGAGAGACGTGGAAGAAAACGGAAGACAACCATCAAAATGGATAGAAGAATAACCAGAATGGCAAAGGCTCAGCCAATGATCACCTCCAGGATGATCAAAGACAGTCTGGAGTTACCTGTAAGTACTGTGACAGTTAGAAGACGTCTGTGTGAAGCTAATCTATTTTCAAGAATCCCCCGCAAAGTCCCTCTGTTAAAAAAAAGGCATGTGCAGAAGAGGTTACAATTTGCCAAAGAACACATCAACTGGCCTAAAGAGAAATGGAGGAACATTTTGTGGACTGATGAGAGTAAAATTGTTCTTTTTGGGTCCAAGGGCCACAGGCAGTTTGTGAGACGACCCCCAAACTCTGAATTCAAGCCACAGTACACAGTGAAGACAGTGAAGCATGGAGGTGCAAGCATCATGATATGGGCATGTTTCTCCTACTATGGTGTTGGGCCTATTTATCGCATACCAGGGATCATGGATCAGTTTGCATATGTTAAAATACTTGAAGAGGTCATGTTGCCCTATGCTGAAGAGGACATGCCCTTGAAATGGTTGTTTCAACAAGACAATGACCCAAAACACACTAGTAAACGGGCAAAGTCTTGGTTCCAAACCAACAAAATTTATGTTATGGAGTGGCCAGCCCAATCTCCAGACCTTAATCCAATTGAGAACTTGTGGGGTGATATCAAAAATGCTGTTTCTGAAGCAAAACCAAGAAATGTGAATGAATTGTGGAATGTTGTTAAAGAATCATGGAGTGGAATAACAGCTGAGAGGTGCCACAAGTTGGTTGACTCCATGCCACACAGATGTCAAGCAGTTTTAAAAAAACTGTGGTCATACAACTAAATATTAGTTTAGTGATTCACAGGATTGCTAAATCCCAGAAAAAAAAAATGTTTGTACAAAATAGTTTTGAGTTTGTACAGTCAAAGGTAGACACTGCTATTTTTTTGAACACACCCCTTTCAACTAATTGCCCAATTGCACAGCCTTAAGAGCGTGCATATCATGAATGCTGGGTCTTGTTTGTTTTCTGACAATCTACTGAACCTACTGGTAACTTGTTTGCCACGTAGCAATAAAAAATATACTAAAAACCTTGATTATTCTGGTTAGTCACATTGTACTGCTATTATTTTGAACAAGACTGTATATATATATATATATAATATGCATTAATATTGTTAAATATTATTGCCTTATAAACTAAACATAAAACTTTTATTTTTAATTTTTAAATATTATTTATTCCTGTGATGCAAAGAATTTTCAGCATCATTACTCAATGAATAAATGACTTTATTGTCATTGTACAAGTGCAACGAAATTGAGTGCGATCCTTTGGGTGCATAAAAATCTATAATCTAATAAATACACAGATTACTGGATCTGTGGCACAACATTACACACAGAAGACGTCTCACATTCTCAAGTCTTCAGTGTCACATGAGCCTTCAGAAATCATTTTAATATGCTGATTAATTCTCAATGTTGGAAACAATGTTGCTGCTTAATATTTTTTTGAAACTTGTAAAAAACATTCATTTAAAATCAGTCTTTTCTAACAATATAAGTCTTCACTGTCACTTTTAGCAATTTAACAAATCAAGAAAGAAAGAGGAAAAAAATGCACTGACCCCAGACTTTTGAACGGCTGTGTATTTTGTGCATAAGTTATTACAAAAAAAACGCTCAAAACAATGATTTATTTACAAATTAGACTTCAATTCAAGTGTTAATCAATTTCAGCTGTTTTGATAACTTTTGCCATTTTAGTTCATATTTATATTGTGTTTCTCTACATAATTAAACAATACAATTGATATTTGTTTATATATATGTTTATATTATTTATATGTTGTTTATTAAAATAGTATATTATATTATGAATTATAAAATGTGGGAATTATATTAGATAAAGTCTATAAAGGAATAAACTTGGACATTATTGAAAGTGTAGCTGTTTGATAACATTGGTTAAGTTACAAAAAGTTATATAATAGCATTTTGTGTTTGTGTATGCATATGCTTCTTTATAGAATGCATACAGTCTGTTTCTTATTACATTTAAGGATGATTTAATGTGTGACTAAATGTCTGCTTTAGACACACAAAGATCAGCATAGAGTCTGTTAGAAGTGAGACGTCTATGATGATGTGATTGCAGGAGTCATCCTGTATATTCTGCTGGTGGGATATCCTCCGTTTTGGGATGAAGACCAGCACAAACTCTACCAGCAGATCAAAGCCGGGGCTTATGACGTGAGTCCCCTTGTCATTTCACTCATACAGTACAACTGGAATCAAAATATAACCCTGTTCCCATGTTCCCTGTAGTTCCCTTCGCCAGAGTGGGACACGGTCACCCCTGAGGCCAAAAACCTGATGAATCAGATGCTGACCATCAATCCAGCCAAGAGAATCACTGCCCAGGAGGCTCTGAAACACCCGTGGGTCTGCGTGAGTATTACCAGCCCAAAATACCAACATACACCTGATTACACACACTTCATTCAGATTCATATTGACATTAATACACAACAACACTATACTATTAATAATTTGATTGCTCTCTTTCCTGCAGCAACGCTCCACTGTGGCGTCCATGATGCACAGACAGGAAACAGTCGAGTGCCTGAAGAAGTTCAACGCGAGAAGGAAACTCAAGGTCTGAGAAGTTTCATCTGTATATGTCTGAAACCCACCGCTTGATGCCTCTTTTCACGTTACCATCTTTTTCTTGCGTATAGGGTGCGATATTGACCACCATGCTGGTGTCGCGCAATTTTTCTGGTAAGTTCACATCAGACTCTTTGCATAGACTCTGTCTTGAGAGAAAAACTGAAGATATGCTGAACTGATTGACTTCTAGAGTAATCAAAACCACCAATCATTAAATGAATCTTTTATTCTAAAAGCATCAACACAAACTCTTAACAGTGATATTTTAGTATTATTTATATTCTATTAAAATATTATAGCATTTATTTTTATGTTCTTAATTTTAGATTATATTTTAATCATTTTTAATATTGTTTTATAATTTAGCAATTTTGTGCTTTTGTCATCTTTATAGATTTTTGTTTTTATTTCTATTATTATATTTAAGCTTTTTTTAATTTCAGTTATTTGACAAGGCACTATAATTTTAATTTTCAAGTTTAAGTCTTCAAGTTTAAGTCAAGTTTTTTCCAGTTTTATTTTAATAACTGATTTTTTTTTAAATAGTTTTAGTCAACAACACTGAAGCAGAGTTCACCCAAAAATTAAAATTTAGATCATTTGCTCACTATCATGTCGTACCGAACCAGTATGATTCTTTTTCTTCCATATATTGATGCAATTTCCATAAAATGCAAGTGAATGGTTACTGATTACAAAACTCCATTAAATTAGTCCATACAACTTTTAAAGCCAAACGATAGCTTTATTTGAGAGTATAAGCTTTTTTTTTCCTATTATATGAATTCAAAAGACTTGGAATATAGTGCATAACTCAAATGCACTGCTGTTGTGGTGCTTTTATTGTCCTGTTACTGGGCCTTGACAGATGGTCACCATTCACTTTTGTAAAAAAGAGCAGCTTCAGCATCCTGCTTCACATCTTTTGTGTCTGACGATAGGAAAGAAAATCATATGGTTTGGAACAACATGAAGCTGAGCAAATGCTGACCGGGTTGTCATTTTTGGGTGAACTCTCCCTCTAAGTGATCTCAAAGCTAAATATTCATTCTATTAATAAATTCAGCTTTTTGCTTTGAAGCATCAGACAAGAAATCTCACAGCTAAGGGATCTATACGCTATTTCTTATCCGAAGGTTTGTTTTTTAGAGCAGCTGGACTTTCAAAGTGTCCTGACAGACTGATTCAGACACGAGCGGTTCTGTAGGAAGTGTGTGGTGGTGTTTGTGAGCAGCGGGTCACATACGGCTGGTCTGGAGGGAAAGAGAATTCTGGATGTTTGCACCTGTGCCAAACACCACGTGAAAGAACTGGTGTTTATAATAATATGTGATTTATTTCTGCTGTGATGAAGCATCTGCTCTCTCTCTCACACACACACACACACACGCTCTCACTCGCTCACACTTCTACAGCAGGCTGGTGGGCGGAAGCAACAGTGTTCCTGTTTGAGGAGTGTTTTAGATGCTCTCTCTGCTCTCATTACTGTAATTACCTCGTCCCGCGGGTGACTCAGTGGTAGAGGAGGCGTGGGAGTGTCTGAGCGTCACTCCACACACTCGCCCTCGGATGTCATTCCCTTATTCTTTAAAAGGGACATTTTCTTTGTTCTTTTTGAAGTTCTGTTCAATTTAATCAAGATTTATTGCACTTTAAACAGTAATTACATTTTCCATGACTAATACCCTCTTCAACAATGCCCCATCCAAGTTAAAGAATTGACATTTAAAATTTCTCAATGTAATAATTTCTTCATTTCTGCATATTTATTATTTTGAACACACTGCCTTGACTATTTCATGGTAGAAAACATTTAGGATAGGAACTGACTATGGTTAAAAAAAACAGAACAATATATTTGAATTGCCTTTTTAAATAGAAATCATTTGAATTAAAATATTTTAAAAAATTCCTTTCAAATTCAATATATATTTTCTATTATTTTTATATTTGTATAATATAAAAATAATAGAGTTTTATACTATAATATACATAAAACATATTTTGATATATTTATAAAAAATAAAAATATTATAAAGATATATAATATAATTTTATATTTATTATTTATAAATCATATATAAAAATAGTTTCAAATATATTAGATTATATTCTTTAACTTAAAATATTAATTAAAGGTGATTAATAAACATGTTTTCTTTTTTTCTTTTACTATGAAATTGCCACGTTCTATTATTAAGGCAGTTATAGTCAACAAATATACCTCGGTACAGTTTTGAACATCTTTAACTACACATAATATAAACATCCATTTAGTAAGATACTTTTGTTATTTTAGTAATGGCTCTGATGAATACAGCTCGTTAGACTGATTCAAACCTATATTTTAATGAGCCATTTATTCATGAATCTGAGTATATTGTTTGTGCTGTATATGAATAGAGTAAATGCAGGCGAATGTTTTTGCAGATTGACCTTTTTAATTTTTTATTTAAGAGGAACAAGTAAAGGAATATAGCCCTTTAATGTGTGATAAGTGTTTTTTTTCTGTTTGTCCTCTCGATAACCTATTCTATCATTTTTCTTTCCCTTCTGTATTTCTACTGCCTCCTCACAACGTCAAAACCCCAACCCCCAAATAAATGCTTTGCTCTGTTTTGCAATAGTATAGATTGGTGCTAGCGAAAGTGATGTGTTTCCTGCTGATAGGAGAGAGTGGCTCCCCGAGGAGAGCTCGACAAGAAAATGAGCCTTTTCTTTATTCCAGAGTGACAGGAGAAACCTTATTATATGATTACACCACCTACTGTAATGGACTCTCAAGATCCCTCTCTGGTTGCAGACAGCGGCTTGTGTTTCCGGCTAACTCTCTCCATGCTAACAGACTGCTCTGTCCTTTGGTTTCTCTCTCAATGTCTACAGCAGTGGTTCTCAACTGGTGGTCCGTGACCTAAAATGTAATGTCATGTAAAAAGGTTTGCGCTATTTTGTTTAAAAATTCATGTCACTTGGAAGAGGGTAATATCGGACAGGTTGACAAATTAGTCAACATGACCGGTTGTGTATCAGTTTAGCAGGTTCACCAAAAATATTCTTTGTCAACGAAGAGGTTAATTCAGAGTTCATGATTAACTCTAGAGCTTGTGCACATTAAAGTGTGACATCAGCGGTGGGCAGCAAATCACACGAAATGTGGAGAGCCTCAGTTTCTATTCATTTCTCATGAGAGTCAGCACATTTCATTTCTCTGCTAAAGATTAAAGAGATCCTTGAAAAATATGATAAAGTTAAACACATTTCGAAGGCAGGGTTAACATCACAGCTGCTCAAAGGTATGAGAAGACAGTGGAAAGAAAATGTGTGTGTGTGTGTGTGTGTGTGGTTAAAAAAAATCCATGTTTCAAGACTGATTCATATACATCAGCAGGATTGTAATCGATGCATCAAGAAATCAAGTGGCTTCTTCTCTCTGCAAGTGCACTGCTCTCACGGTGAAATGGATACATTAAATTAATAAATATTAACATCTAGCATCATTAAAAATTGATACTGAGTGACTGATACAGTGTTTGCCATGGAAAACACTTGTTGGTTTACTTTGAGTTCACAGGTTTAACGTTCTATGTTCGTTAATTTATTGTCAAGATCTGAGGTAAATTACCATTGTTGCTTTTAGTATGGCTTTAAAGATCATGCAAAATGATATTCAAAATCACACTTTTAATATTAAATAAAGCACATAATCAGTACCTGAGATAAATATCATCATAGTTTGTGTGTGCTGTTGTTCCAGCGCCTGGGTAGGACAAAAACATGGAAAAGATGGCTTTTATCGTGAATCGCGGTGTCATGTCGTGTCTGGTTAGGTCACGGTGTGAAACCGGCTGGATGAAATAGGCCATAGATGTTTTCTGGACATTTTTGTGCTCTAAACAATTTTGATGTTGTGTTGGCAAAACCAGTTGAGAACCAGTAGTCTGTGGCATGATGGGCATATGTGTGTGTGTGTGTGTGTGTGTGTGGCAGTGGGCAGGCAGACCACGGCACCCGCCAGCGTCTCTGCAGCCGGTACCACCACCAGTCTGGTGGAACAAGGTAGCCCTCTTCCCTCACGTCTCAACCCATCCTCCATCTATCCATCCATCCATCCTCTCTGCTTCATTTTCTGCTTATCATGATTCATATTCAGCATGGAGCTTGGAGCATGACACGGTTACAGCGGTCTCCTGTTCAGCACTGCAGACGCCGCTGGCTGACTTTGGGAATGGCCGTTAGATCTCTCTTTCCTCTTTATTTCTAGCTCTCTTTTTCCTCTTGATCTCTCTCTCTCTCTTGTTGTTTTCATTAAGCCCTGTCACACTGGCTGTGATATGCATCTCTGCTCGTAACCTTGTGTATCCGTATTGTTGATTGTGGAGCCATTCAAACTGCCTAGGGCTGTGTAACCAGCTGTAGTTTGTTATTATCTGATCATAAATGGATCAGGTTTTATTTCCTTTGCATGCTGAAAATTTGAATTCTGGATAGGAAAGTGTTGTAATTGCAGAAGTGCATAATCCAAGAACAAAGTCAATGATTATTAATGCATTAAACAAACTGATTTAAAATGCAGTTTTTTGATGCTTTGTATTAGAACAGCTGTGCATGGGTTTAATTTCTAGGGTTGATAAAACGCATACCTTGGATATATGCTACCATATTTTGTATAATATTTTTGTAATACTTTTATTCAATCTAGGATGCTTTAAATAGATCAAACAAATACATTTATAATGTTACAGAAGATTTCTTTCAAATAAATACTGTTCTTTTGAACTTAATAATCACCAAAGAATCCTGAAAAAGAACTGTGTTGTGGTTTCCACAAAAATGTGAAGCAGGACAACAGCTCATTCTGATTCAGTTTTCAACATTGTTAATAATATGACATGTTTCTTGAGCAGCAAATCAGTATATCAGAATGATTTCTGAAGATAATGTGACACTGAAGACTGGAGGAATGATGCTGAAAATTCAGCTGCGCATCACAAGAATAAAGTGCATTTTACAATATATTCAAAAATAAACACTATTTTAAATTGTAAAAAGTATTTCACAATATTACTGTATCATAAATGGTGTAATTACTCACTTCTATTGGAAGTTGCTACTCTTATTTGCATCAAGTAAAAATAGCTTTTTCATCACTAAACATGGGCAGATCACATCGCAAGTAGTTTCTACTGAAACCGGCAAATCTAAAAATAAATAAATGACTTCTCGTCAGTTTGTTGATGCAAATCATGATCAGTGTGAAAACACCCCACAGAATCATCTCTCCTGCTGAAAATACAGGTCATATCATTTTAAGGCAGTCAAGCTGGGGGATTTCAGATGTGGTCACTGGCATCCTGCCGTTCTAAAGCGGTTACCAGCTCTAACCAGCTTGACCATAATCATCTACCTGATCAGAACCAGGCCTCACCAAACATATAAACAAGCAGATGTCATTTAATGTCAAGCCTAGGTCAATATAGTCTCTCTATGATGATTATCTGCAGAAGTCTTTCAGCGTTTCTCGACTCGCGTGGATATAAATAGAAGTGAAGGGAGCACAAAGTCATGTGTGACCACAGATTTAGATCGAAAAACACCATCTGCAGCAGTTCAGTTTGTTGTAATGTGATGTTCATGTCCAGGTAAATCTAAAATCGATGCTTCCTGAACATAAATAGCACAGCAGACGGCCCATCAGATTCAAAGCAGCTGGTTTTAGTTGGATTTTCCAACAGGGTCCCTTTATTCTCTCTCTCCTTCTATCTCTTCTTCTTTCTATTTGCACTCACTTTCTCTCTCCTCTACATCTCCGCTTGCTCCATCCATCCATCCATCCATCCTTCAGTGTTCTGCCTCTTTCTTCTTCTTCCCTTGGGTTTCTTTTGTGTCCGATCTCTTAATTGTAGGTTTCTCTCTCTTTCTCTTGCGTGCCTGCTGATGACTGAACATTGCACGAGAGCGCACGCATGTCTCCTGACGCAGGAGAAGCCTGATGTTTTCCGAGCCGATCCGAGTGCATGTCTTAAACCTGTGTGTTCAGGAAAGGGGGTTCAATGTCCTTTCAGCACTAAATTCTAGGATTGTTTGCAGAGATCTGGTATTTTAACTCTTGGCTGATTCCAGCATCCATGCAGCAGGTTTTCAGTGATGATTAAAGGAATATTATTAGCAGATTATTTTCTAGGTAGTCCATTCAAAAATGAAATTCTGTCATCCTTTACTCACTCCCATGTCGTTCCAAAACTGTATGACTCTTGCTTCTGTGGAACATAAAAGTTTTGTATCCCATTGACTTCCATAGTATTTTTTTGTCCATACAATAGAAGTAAATGGGACCTGAACCTGTTTCGGGACTGAATCCAGTCACCAACATTCTTCAAAATATCATCTTTTGTGTTGAACAGAATAAGGAAATGCTTACAGGTTTGGAACAACATGAGGGCGAATTTGGGGTGAACTACACCTTTATTTTCTGTAACCACATTTTGTAACCATTTCTTTACATTGAGGGTCAACAATCAACAGCATGCTTTAAGCATGATCCACGGACATTAAAATAAATCTAGCTTCCAATATTTCAATATTTTATTTCAGTCCAAAACTAGTCTAGTCTATTTATACTTGTGTAGGATTTAGTTTGATAATGATTATAACACACCAATGTTTACCCATAGTGCACTGCTTCACAATTTTAAATTAATTCCTAGCAGTCCGAATTTTTCAGAAAGTTTTGTAGATCCTTTATTTTTTATTCCCCACAGATGACTGTTTCTGCATTTCTCCTCTGCACCTTTGCAGTGTTTTTGTGTACGTGTCTCAGGTGTTTTAGGTGCCCTCTAGGTGTCACTACAATTGTGTCATGGAGCAAAGGGCTTGAAAACGGCACAAGATGAGGATTTGAAAAATAAAACCAAAGAGGGAACATAAACCTTTTGTTATACATCAGTTAAGAAACCCACATTTGAACCCCCTGCCCTCATCCAGACAAACACACTCCAGATGAACCTGTGCTGATCTCTCTCTCTCTCTCTCTCTCTCTCTCTTAATCTATTCTTTCTTAATCTCTCCTTCTCTCCATTCTTCTCTGCCTCTAACCTTTGTGTCAAGGTAAGATTCTGTCTCTTTCTCTCTTTCTCAACCCTCCCTTCACACAGCACCTTCCCCTTATCTGCACGGATTAATAAAGTCAGGGTACTTTAGACTTGTAGAAATGCTAAGAAAATTTCTTTCTGTGTTGGCATGGCAGAAAAGATTTAAAGTTCATATTTGCAGGCTTCATTTCATTCGATGTCATTTTAGTGATGAGAAGTTGTCTTAGATGGTTTTTATTCACTTTGACAAACATTAACATTTTATTTTGTGGCAAGGAACTTGCAGGTCCTTGTCGCCCCATGAACCAAATATCTGAACGTATCATGCTTTAACTGCAGCGTGCGTGTGTTTGTGGCTTAATTTATCTGTACTTAAGGATAGAAGTTAACTAAATCTGACACTCTATTGGGAGGTAATACAAATTATTTATAGATAAAGTGAATAATATACACTGCCGTAAAAATGTTTGTGGTCTGTTTTTTATTTTTTTAATTTTTTTTTTTTTATAATACTTTAAACAAGGATGCATTAAATTAAGTTAAAATAAACATTTATTGTAAATATTGTATTATATATTTTGATCTTAATTTGAGCATAGAGCCCAGGTCATTTTGCTAGGTTTATGCTTAAAAACAAAGGAAAGAAATCAAATTGTTTAACTAATGCAATTTGACTTTTTAAGTAAATTTATTTGTTTTATGGATATTTACTAGTTATGAATTAGCTTTATATAAAGATAATAGAAGTCTGTTCTATCTTAATCATTGAAATAATTTAAAAACTTATTAAAATATATTTTCAAATAAAATATTGTAAATGTTTTTTAATCCAAAAAATGGGGAGGGGGGGAGTTTATTTTAAGGTCAAAATTAGGGTTATGTTTAGTTTAACACTAGTTTTAAATGTATAAAAAAGTATCATAATTTTTGTCTTGAAAATAAAATAAAAGAAACTTAAATATTATATAACTATTATATACATGAATACCTGTTTCCATACATTTACATTTTTATTTTGTTTATTATAGCATAAAAAAACATGTAATTTTGTTTGATTATTGCTTAAAACAAAGAAAAAACTAAATGATCTTATCTAAATTGACCTTGTTTTATGGATATTTATTAGCTATTAATTTGCATTCTATAAAAACAACAGAAGTCTATGCTATATCTTAATTTAGCTAAGTAACTGTGTGTGTGTGTGTTTGCACTCTTCTGCATGTGCACCAGCATCGTGTGTGCATGACAGTCTCTAACCCCTCACTCCTGGACGGGAAGTTTCGATCAAAGTTTGTGATTAATTCTAGCAGGTTTCTGTGTGGGCCGCACCGTGCATACACCAAAACACGGCACGCTCCTGTGGTGATGCGTGTGCGGACATACACTCCGCATGTAGTGTTTTAGATGGATGTAATCCTCTAGATGTGGGGTGGGAGGGATGTCCCCAGCTGGCTCGGACGGTTATGTGACATGTTTGGCCGAGCATCATTAGTGCTTCATTAATGTTGACTGTTGCTCCTGTCAAAGCATGCTGATGTTTGCGTTTTCTCTCTCCCCGTCTACAGCAGCCAAGAGCCTGCTCAACAGGAAGGCCGATGTCAAGGTAAGACTTTCTCATTCCTTTTTCTTCTTCCCTTTCTCATAACTTTTTCTCTTTCTGTTCACATTCGCAAAGCACAGTTTCCAATAGAGGAGGGATTCCTGAATGTTTCTTGTCCTTTAATTGTTGGAAGTTCTGGCGTCCACTGTGTGTCTGATCTGCAGCAGATTTGTGTGTTTGTGTTATTTGTCTCCATGTTCTGTCCTTTCTAGCAGTGTGTCTATTCTGTGAGATTAGATTCATTGGGTGTTCACTAAGTAAACTGGTGGTGTGTGGTATAGTAATCTTATTTCATAATATGACATATCACAGTATAGCCATTTTTCTCCGAAATTCAATCCAAAAATGTTTTATGTATTATATTACTACATACTAAAACCTATTTTTGGATTATTCCGTGAATAAAATGGTGTACAAGGAATCTCATTTAGTTTTTTGCAACTCAATGAATGAAGTTTTTTTTTAAAGATTATGAAACCGTTTAAACCAGTAATGCATGTAAATATGATTGGATGAGCTATACATGGTGTAAAATAACCTTTATAGGAGCAACTGTGACTATTTGTGATGCTGCAACCAGTGTTATTTTATTTTAATTTATAGTCTATCATTGCATTTATAAATGTTGAATTACATTTTATATTTATTTTAAATGTATAAACTATCATAGTATTTATTTTAATTTATAATTTGTATATTTTAGTTAGAATTTTAGTAATTTTATGTGCTTTTGTCATTCATTTGTTTTGATCTTTTCTAAATGTTTATATTTAGTGTTTTTTACACTTTAGTACTTTCACTTATTTTTAATTTTCAAATTTTAATTTAATAGTTTTCTGACGTTTCAGTTATGTTAAGTTTATTTTTTTGTTTTAGTTTTAGAAATTTACAATTACGTTTAATTTCTAATTTTTATTCAATATTACTTTTTCTTAAAAAAATATTTTTGCTTCTATTTTAGTTTTATTTCAGTTTACGTTTTATTAACTTCAGCACTTCAGCTTTTTCATGCCAAGGCATTTGTTTTTCACATTCAAAACTGAAACTAGCTTGAAACAATAAAATCTCTGGTTGCAACCTTTAACAACTACACACGTCAGATTTTTAACAAATTGCACCACAGTTTAGCAAAATCTTTACTAGTTCACCCATACTGCGTCATACCGCCCAGCCCTAGTATAAGCTTCTGCGCTCAACCTTGATCTTTCTTTAATTTCTGATCTGCTTTTTATCTGATTATTATCTCTATATAGTTTACCCATAGTGCCTCAGTCATTGCATTCAGAGCATTCCAGTCGGTTTCGCCGGTGTGCACCACGCAGCATCAGGTGAACGCGCACAGATGTTGACCTCCGACCCGTAATGAGCTGTTAGAGAGAGTGCACTTGCAGGTTCATTTGTTCTGATAACGCATAATCCTCTCAGACAGAGTAAAAAGGTCGGCTTTCACCTCTGTTGCACCGCAGAGTTAGAAATGAAACTGTGACTGCTCTCTATTAGGGATTGGATATGGAGTCTAATCTAGAGAATAATCCCCTCCACTCTGAGTATTAATCATACGTTAAGTAATCTTTTAGCGTGCAGGTTTTTCATGAGATCGACGCTAAAAAGCACTCCAAGGAAAATCCTGCGACTGATGTTGCGTTTCTAACATTAACTCCTGAATAAATGAGGATGTTTTCAAGTCAAAGACAATGCTTTAAATTTGTACATAGAGTGCTCCCGCTTCACAGCCTTTTCTTTCTAGCTGTCTATTAAAATGTTTAGACTAGTCTCTTTAGACTAGATGTCAGAAATGAACACGTTATATGTAGAGTAGAAGTTTTAGTACTTTTGTCCCATCATAGAAATATTGAACAAATCTGATATAATATGCTTCCAGTATGGAACTACACAAAAACACTGATATTGGCATATACACTAATTTTCAGAAGTTTGGGGTGTTTGATGTTTAATGTTTTTGAAAAACATCTCCTATGAATATGTTAAGTACCATTGAGATACTATTATAGTTTTTATTAATATGTTGAATTATGTTTTTATTTTCCGTTTTAATTTTTGTTAAAATTGTTGTAATTTTGTTGCATTTTTGTAATTTTTTGTGTGTGTGTGTGTGTGTGTGTGTGTGTGTGTGTGTGTGTGTGTATGTATATATATATATAATATATATATATATATATATATATATATATATATATATATATATATATATATATATAGATACACACACACACACACACACACACATACACATAATTTTTTTTTATTAATAATAATTGTTCCAGTTTATTTTAATACATCAATTTAAACTGAATTCAAATTTAAAATGTTGCCTTGGCCACTAACTGAAATAATTTATTTGAAATATAAATATTTTGTAACATTAGAAATGCATTACTGTCACTTTTGATCAGTTTAGTGCCTTTCTGCTGAGTAGAAGAAATGTTTTTTTAAAAAAATGTTTTATTGACCCCAGAGTTTTGATCAGTAGTGTAGTGACCAATATGCATTCATATTGTCTCTTCTCTCCGTATCTGACTGCGGTTGAGTCTGAATCAGCATGCACGCCGCCCACATCAGCATTTCAGTCAGACTGTGTTCTCTTCCTCAGCTGAGTTCACTTCCTGTTAGCCGCTGAGAGGATCTCCTCCACAAGTTCACTCAGAACTGCACCTGTGGTGGGAATCGTTCATTTTTTCTGCCACTCTCATTAGCCGCTCGGGCAGGTGTGATGTTTCATCGGCCCTGTGATTGTCAGCCGCACTAATGAGACACTTTCTGTCTCTCATCGCCAATCATTCCATGATTCCTCCACCCACGCCTCGCTCCTGGATCCACTACATCATCCCGATCCCGAGTGTGAGTGCAGCGGCAGGAGAGAATGTAGCTCTCGCTCCAAAAATAGCTGGCGGTTTGAACCCAGGGAGCCAAGAGACGGAAATAGACACTTCCACTGAGCCTCACTCATTGCTTAGCAACTGGCTCGCCACACTCCTTCATTCTGATGTTTCCCGCTTTTTTCCACGCTCCGGTATTCTCTCTCTCCTGCCTTTCGTGCTGGAGTGTGATGAAGAGCACCACAGCAGGAGGAATTGTGAGGGGATGCCTGGATAAGTGTGATTTAACTCTTACAGACACATACAAACACATGCTCAGGGCGAAAGAAACAACAGATGAATAAAGGGACAGGAAGTAGAAATGGAATGACAGGAAGAGGATTTACTGAATTGTAATTTAAAGAAATTAATCTAGCATCTATCTATCTATCTATCTGTCAGGACTTAAGGACTGTTCTGGAAATTAAACCACATCAAAACTCTTTTATCCTCCAGACGAACTCACTTTCTTGCCAAAAACCCACACGCGCTCCTTCTCTCAACCTTCCTGCCTCTCATACATCTGTGCCATTCTGTGTTTAATGTTCATCATAACATGTATTGTAACTCTCTCATCCCATCCCTCCATCGCCCCCTTTCCACCCAGAAACGGAAGTCCAGCTCCACCGTTCAGTACATGGTGAGAATGATATTCATTTCTAATCTCTTTATCCCTCCGTCCCCTTCTCATCGCACTCTTGTTTATCCATTCGTGCATTTGCTCATCCTGTTGGGCTTTTATGTCATTTAATGCATAAATCCTGTCTTCCTCTGTAATGATCTGTATTGATTCTTCTCTTGCTCAAATGTCGAGCGGTTGATTTAAAGGGTCAGATGGCACTAAATGACTCCTCAGACGCAGGCGAGGGTCGGAGTGTTTTTGGGTTGACGTTATTGTAGGGTTGTAGCGAGTCAGTGTTGACTGTTGTTGTGTTGGTTTTAGACTGTGGTGCAGAAGTCTTTAGTGTTGGTCTTTTCGTTGTTGCTTCCTTGTGTCTGTGTGTCTGTCTGCTGTTGTCTGTGAATGAACTCAATTCTAGATCCAGAAGGACTCTCCTCTAGTTGTGCTTTCCTACTGCAACATTCTCTAAAAAAAAAAAAAAACAGGTTTTCTGAACTGTTTTGTTACTTCTGTTTGCATTTTTATTTTGTTTCCTTTTATTCTTCCTGCTGGGGGGGGAAACAGCATTTTAAGATGGAAATGCTGTTTTTTTTGCAGGTCCAGGCTGATCTACTAGCTTTAACGTAGCTTTATGAACACAGTTTGCCAAGTCAACTTTGTTGTAAGCATTTGGATGAGCAAATGAGCAGCTTGGACCACTTAGAAACCATGTGAAAACCAGCTTTCAGACACTTGGTTTAAGTGGATTTTCCAGCAGTGCAATGCAATAAATAATTATTTTATGTTAAAAGAGTGAACTTCACACAGTTTGTTAAATATTGTCGGGGCCACACACACACACACACACACACAACAAAAGTTATATTGTCTTAAGAAATTTAAAAACAATTTATCAATACTGTAATGCAGTGCAATATAAATAAAGTATTTGTACACATTAGTAATTATTTTTTTACATCATATCATTTTTGATGATAATCTAATGATAATCACAAAATGAAATTGAAAATTGAATTGAAAATTATGGGAAAGTACAAAAACAGAAACTAAGGTATCCTGTTGGTCTGTCGTTCCATCTATTGTTCTATCTATAATCGGTTTATTATTCAAATTAATAATGAATCAGTTACTTAACAATATTTAAAATTATATTAATTATATATTATTTTTTTTAAAAGTCTATCTATTGTTTAATCTATCTTTTGGTCTGTCTTCTAATCTTTCTAATCTGTTAATTGATTATTAAATTAATACATAAATTATTTAAAAAATAGCAAATATTAAATGGAAAACATCCAGATGCATCAATGTTAATCAGAAATTTTCGGGGATAGTTGCTAAATTGTCATGAAATATTTGGCAAAATGGCAAATAATTTGAACGCTCCCAACTAGAAGCCTTATTTTGTTAAAATGTCTTATTTATTGTTTTATTGCTTCATAATTTGGACTGTTGTGTGTTCAGTATGAGAAACGGTGCTCTCTCACTGCCAAAACACGTTGTCAGCTGCTCTCTCTCTGTATTTCTCTCTTCTCTCGCCCTGAAACACCCGCTGACATCCTTTAACACTGTTTTTGTGTTCTGCACAGCCACAGTCAAACAGTGTGAAAAACAGCATAGTCACCAGTCCCAAAGGAAACGTCCCTTTCTCCTGCTCTGGTATTTACCTCCTTGTTCCTCTCTGTTCTCTCTCGCTCAGTCTTCTCGTCCGACTCGTCTGTCGCTTTGGCTTCCTTCTCCTGTCTCACACATGTCTGTCTGTGTCAGCGTCTGCCTCGTCTCAGGCCACCTGTCCTAGACGCTGTGTGTCTGTAGTGACTTGAATCCAATAGCAATCTTCATCTGCCATCGAAACAATGTCAGTGTTATGGTGGATCATTTTTAATAATCCAGATTTGAAGAATTCTGATGGTTTGAGCTTCAAGTTAGTTCATGTTTCACGCAGATGTGTGCTGAGTGTGTCATGAACATTGTGCATGAACATCAACGGCAGACCAACCAGACTTAGATGTTGGCTCTATGTGTTTAAACTATTTTTGAATCTCATTATGACCGTCATAAATGTTTCATTAAATGTATGTTTTTGTGTGTACGTCTCTGTGCATTACTGGCTTTTTTTTATAACCTAATGGTGTAAACCGTGATGTACAGACATTATTTATTTGTATTATTTCTGTAATTGGTAATTAATAATGTCTGATGTAAACCAGTACAATATCATCTAATAAAACCCAGATTTCTTATAGTTACGTTAAAATTAGTTTGAAATAACTATTTTGATAGATACAGTGATCCAAAAAGCATTTTGGAGTCACATTTAAATGAACATGTCATTGCATTAGATTGAAAAAATGAAATTTAATTTAATTTAATTTAATTTAATTTAATTAATTTAATTTAATTTAATTTAATTTAATTTAATTTAATTTAATTTAATTTAATTTAATTTAGGGATTCCCAAACTATTTGTCAGCGGATCTAAAATATTAAGTTGATATATAAACTGAGAATAAAGTTAATATTCTATAATTAAACAAAACTATAAAAGTTCACAGTTCTCTGAAATAAGTTAATAGTCACATGATGATTTTATATCTTTTTTTAGTATGTTTTTATTTTGATTTAGAATTATTTACATTTTAACTCAAAAAGTTCCTTTATGATTCCCATTTTTGGACCATTTTGGATGGTTCAGCTGCAGGTTTTCAACATTTTATGTAATTAAAGATCAAAACTTCTCTTGAACATTGTGTGTTAACACATCTTAACACAGAACTATTTTAATATTTTGATAGAGATAATCATATTTTGTTGCGCACATTTCACACTCCTTTAAGCTTATCTTACCCTCAGACAATATCTTTGTGATTTCTATGCATTTTGTTTTAAATGAAAGTACCTAATATTCAGAAGTTCTTTAAGAAGTTGTAGATTTGCAGTGTTTATGCTAGGTTTAGATGCGTTCACATCTCAGGACTGGCTTTAGATGTTGGGCTTTGACCTTCGGCTGTCCTCTGCTTTTAACCAGAGTGACTTCCTCTCTTTCTCTCTCTCTCTCGAGCTGCCTGCTCTCTATCCATCCTTTGTCTTTTTTTTGCTAACTCTTGTTTATTCTTGCCACCTCTCACCTTCATCTCATTTTGCTCCTGTTTTTTCCTCTCTATCTTGCTGTCTTCTCCTCTTCTCTCTCTTTCTCTTTAGGAGCCTCAGACCACTGTAATCCATAACCCAGTGGATGGGATCAAGGTACATCCTTCTGCACCTCTCTCCGCATCCTCTTCGCTTTCATCCTTCACTTTTCTCTCCTCCTCTCTGTGCCTCTGTCGTCTGCTGCCAGTGTCTTGATTCTGTGGTGCGAGCGAGGATGTTGTTTTGGGATCGTGAGAGAGCGTGAAGTCGCATTAGGATGGGAAAGTGTGTGATGTACAGTGTTCAGTGTTAATTGTTTCAGGGAGAATAATGACACAGTGCTCTTTTGACCCTTGTTAGCCAATACACACATGCAGAAATTAGTTGGATTTCAACATGAGAGCATTTTACATTTTACAAGAAATTAAACCGTTTAGTCAACAAGAAAAAAATTGCGCTGCTTTTGAAAGGTTTTGGGTTGTAAGAGTTTTTTTTTTTTTAAAGTATCATGCTTAATAAAGCTGTGGTAAAAATATAAAAAAACAACACTAAAAAATACAGTAAAAATGGTATAATTATGAAATATTTTACAATTTAAAATAACTTTTTTCTATTTCAGTATGTTTTAAAATAAAATTTATTTCTGTAATGCGTAGCCTAATTTTCAGCATCATTACTCTAATCTCCAGTGTCACATGATCCTTCAGAGAAATCATTATGATATGCTGATTTGCTTATTATTGTCAATGTTGAAAACAGTTGCAATGCATAATATTTTTGTGGAATCTGAGAGACACTTTTTTTTTCTTCCTCCTGACCTCAAACTTTTAAACAGTAGTGTAAAATAGGACTTTTATTCATTCAGCGAGTAGTCAAGGCAATGCTTCTCATTTTAATTTAGTTTAACCTGATAAATATCAATCACTAAAACTGAAAAAGCCTGTTAAAATGATAGGAACGCTCCTAAATTTCTAAAACTTGAACTGAAATGAAGACATTTTTAAACATATATTTCATACTGTTATTTATTTCTGCATTATTAAAGACCACTGTTTGAAATCATCCAATCTGACTTTCTCACTTTTACCAAAAATTTTCCTATCCTGCCTCCATAATGCTCCTCTCCCTCTCTGGCCGTATGCATGGCCACAGCTGGCTGATGTCTGACAGTCCGTTTGTCTGCGGCTCAGACCCTTGAGAGTGCCTGTGGTGGGCTGATAACTCGCCCACGGGAACCTGTAGAGAGAAACACGAGCAGACGGCGGGCTCAGTCATTTGCATTTGTAATACTTCAAAAGCAAAATGCAAGCTATTAAGTTCCTCTGTGTGTGTGTGTGTGTGGGGTGGTTACATGCATATGCAGAGGGGAGGGTGCAGACGGCTGTGTTCTCATTGCTGCCATCTGGGAAAGAGAGGTGGAGATGCTGGGTTTCATTGAATGGCTGTGTTCTAGCCTCACCAGGTGGCTGAGCCCGAGATTAAACCTCTCGTACTGTCAGGATTGATCTAGAGCCCACGAGTGTCTACACTACTGTTTTAAGTGTCAGTCACGAGAAGTGGAGAATGTATGACTTCATTTGTGGAGATGATTATCCCATCTGTCTCAGTGGTAGTACTGGTCGTGCTTTATTGGAGTTAGTCGCTGTTTGTTGAATAAATGTTTTTTTGGTGTGTTGTGTGTGTGTGTGTGTGTTAGTGAAGGTGTGAGGTCAGACAATGATTGCTTTTGTCCGTCTTGCAGGAATCTTCAGACAGCAGCAACACCACCATTGAAGATGAAGATGTCAAAGGTGAGCGGCCTTTTTTTATTCATTTATTTTAAACCATGATCTGTGGTGATTTTACCAAGGACTTTCCAGTTCTGAAGACATCACCCAAAGCCCTATAAGGACACTTTTCACAATCCTGTCAATTTCTGATAGATAAAATCAAGTGCATTTTTCTTCTTCAACGTATTGTGTCACTCAGAAATACAGTGTTAGATTTAAAAAATAATAATAATTGTTTATTTAGCAAGGAGGCATTTAAATTGATCTATCAGTTTTTGAAGCCTAAAACTATACATGTACAAAAAAAATCTAATGCATTTCATTGAACTGAAATGTAATTTGTGTGTGCTACTTTTGTGACATTGGTGTGGCATTTTGACTTAAGAAGTGTTGGTTTCATTGTGCGCTCTTCTGGACGCGTGTTTCAGGACACCTTCAGTGTATTTTTATCTGTAGGAACACTAGAAATGTAAGAGAAGTGGGCTCTGCTTGTGTGTGTTTTATTCACACGGTAAATGTAGGTCAACTTGCAGTTTTTTGACTGTGTGGAAGTGTCGTGCTCTGAAGTGACAGAAGTGGGCGGGACGATTTGCCACCCTTCCATGTTAAATCTCTCAGCCTCAATAATAGGTTAAATACTGTGCCATGTTCCATCTTTGCATGTCCTCCTTTCTCAGTCTCATCTTTCCAGTCTCTTCCCATCTTTTCCTTCCCACTCAATAGGGAAAAGCCTAAATAGCAGTTCAGTTAAAGCCCCCTCTGAAGTCAGCCAATCACCTCCGGGCTCCGTCCCTGCCATCTTCTGTAAGTCTGGTCTGCACTCGTTTGGTTTGGCCTGGCTGGTTTGAACTGCATTGTTTAGCCCTAAATCCATAAACAAATAACCAGCTTTCCTTGAGTTGTACTTTTCTTGAGGTGACTTGTAGATGTGAAAATATGGGTTGATTTGGCTACTCTCCAATATTTAGATTTTGGACTGCAATACCTATATCAAATGTGTGCTGTCAATATTACTTAATGGATAGTTCACCCCAAAATGAAAATTCAGTCATTTGCTGAATGTCATTCCAAACCATTATGATTTTTCTTTCTTCTGTGGAAGATGAAGAATATTTTGAAGAATGTGGGTAACCATTCAATATTTTTTGGTTCAGATTTACTTTTTGTACTGGGTTAAATTCCATCTCATAATCTCATAAAATAACACTGGGATATGAGAAAATTAACCTTTTTGTATGACGCAAAAGAAGATATTTTGAAGAATGCTGGTGACCACACAGTTTTGGTTCATTTTCTGAACAAAAATACAGTGGAAGTCGATGGGAACCGAAACAGCAGAAAAGAATTGACTCCGAGAATGACATGACGTGTGTGTAAATGAAGAATTTTTACTTTTGGGTGAACTTGCTCTTTAACCACTAATAAGTGTGGATAAATTACTGAAGTATTTCTTTAACTGAGAAGTCAATTAAAGTGCAATGAAAGCATGGTTTTCCAGAAGCCTAGCAGGAAATGGTCTTGGCTAATCAAAGAAAAAAGACCTTCAATGAACCCTACTTTCTCTTACTGATTAACTCTCTGCTGCTGTTGTTGTGTTGCGCTGGTCACCTAGGCATGCACACATCACTCTGAGATGCATAAGTTTAGATGAATCTCTGTCATCTTGCACACATCATCAGTCATCATTACCCCCCTCATCCTCATCCTCACCCTCGTGTGTAAACAGCCACCAAGCTGACTGACATCCTGGGCTGCGCCCGTAGGGTTCGGGACCCCCGGCATTGCCTGATAGTGAAGCAGAAGCCCACTCAGCACAATCCCCTCCACAGACCCCCATCATGCAGAGTGAGTATAGCGCCCCCTGCAGACCTAAGCACAGACCCTCATGCACTGGGGCTGTGAATGTTTTTGGCTAGCACATTCTGTAATGTTATTGTTTTTGTCATTTAAAGTAACTCCTTTTTGAAATGAATTATTAATTTTCAGTCATTTATTTATTAATAATAATATAATGATCCATTTT
>NC_039277.1:16676538-16710561 GCF_003368295.1 Carassius auratus | reverse complement strand
AGGCATCAGTCTATGGAAATATAAGCCCCAGATGAGGAGACCGTTAAAACACCTTAAAGGACTGTTTTATTTTCAATAAATCTTTATTATGTAAGCAGTAATACAAAAATTTTTTTTTAAAGAAATGGAGGTTATTGGAATTTAATCATAATTATAATTCTGTTGAAGCAGAAAGATTTTCATCCTCACATTGTAAACTAGCAAACTGAAGATAGTTACAATACTTTTTTAAATGGGTCACTTTAAGCAAAAGTGCCCGAATGTGTTCCATTCATTGCTTTAAATGAGTCATATCATGAGGAAACATTTTTTTCTTGAATCCTTCCGGATAGCTAAAATCAAGCCAAACAAATAAAGGATTTCGCAACTTCTGCTATCACACAGAGTAAAACATTTCATTATACTCTAATTTATATATTTACTGTGGTGTGTAGCACCAACACTCTGCATATACCTCCAGAGAATCGATAGAAACGTGCAGTTATACTAAACCTAATCATTTCAGCACTGATTAGTTTGTAATCCTGTCATGTAATGCAGATTTTGCTAAACTATATTTCACACAACAGGAAACCTGCAATCCGGTGTGTGAGCATTACTTGTCACTTTTAAAGGCACAGTAACAAAAAACCTGACCGTTCAAATCTAACGTTCAGAGAGAGATGGGAAATGAGGTATGAAAACTAAACTTTTTTTTTGGACAAATCTTTACTATTTGACCTTGATGAAAAAAACTGATGCATGATATGACCCCCTTAAAACATTTCTTAAAATACCTTATACTGGGATATTAATAGTAATAACAACCTTTTTTATTTCTTTAGTTATTTTTTGAAGGTTTGTAATGTGTACATATCATTTTGCAATTGAAATGCCTTTGTGACCATCACTGTGAACGCTTCACTCAGTTTTCTTGCCACTTCCTCTAATTAACTGACAAACCATTAACCAAAAGATTTTTTTGGTTAGTGCTTGCACTACGGTTTCAGCTGCTTTTAAATCTGTATTGAACCGTTCAGGGCAACAGTAGAAGGGCTGATGCTGCTTTGGTGATGGTCTGGATGTACTCTTTGTAGTCACTGCCACAGTAGCTGAGCATCAGGTGATTTATGATTCCCACAGCACACATGAGTGACAGGAAGAAGAGAATGCGTTTCCCGAACAGGAAGCCAGGAGTGCTGTCAGGTATACAAGCAGAATATCAGTTTACTGTCTAGGTTACAACATGTAGTTATTGTCTCTGTTTTAAAGCTAAATCCAGGGTTCAAACCAATAAGTGATGTAATCACTTAAGTTCTACCCACATCATAATTTTTTTTAAAGGTTCAATGACTAACTTTTGTATTGAGTTTAACTTTAGGCAATATTTAATGCTGTTGGAATGCATAACAACCACATTTGTGTTTCATGTAGTTTTAAGGTCAGTTTACACGAATGCATCTTTATCACAAGAAAACGTATTTTTGGTGTTCAAACGGGCTTATCTGTTCACAGTTATGGATTTGTAAGTTTAAAAATCTTACCTCTGGCAAGTCTGCCCCAAGTAGCCAACAAAGTACTTCTGCCGGACCACAAGGTAGATAATGCCAGCAAAGGCAGCTGGAGCTGTTACAAAAATGGTTTAATGACTAAAGTGACTATTTAAATTATATAGGATAATTTCCAAGAAAGTTATTGTATTTTCTCACGTAAGTGCATTTTATCAGGGCGGACTCTTATTATATATTTGACGGTTCCTACTCAATGACCATTTCAGTAGTATTCAAAAACAGAGCCAAGTTATGTGGGCAAATATTTGTATATGGTTCATAAAATAACTTTTTAGTCAGGAAATGCAAACCATTTCTTCTACATTACACAGCGGAAAATTCTTTTATCTGATCTTACCATTATATTGAAGTGAAAGTTAAAAATAACAAAGGCACTTCTGCTTATTAAAAAAAAATATATATAATAATTATTCAATCACTTAAATTACTTTTTTTTTTTTTGACAAATGTGATTAATTTAATTGTACCTTGGCTGAGACAGATTCCAGCGCACCACAGTACTGCCAGAAATGTGGGGTACGTGTCCATGCAGTTTCGACTGAGAAAAACATAATTAGAAAACATAAATCATTATGAAGCAGATCATTTTATTAATATCTTTTTATACAGTTTCAGAAACTAACTCTTATCAGCTAACTAACTCTTGTTTCATTTGACCAAACTGATGTAAAGACGTGCTGTCAGTTCTTCTTCTAGAACTTCCATGTAGCCTTTCAAAATATTGTGAAAGAGCAGTTACTTCCTCTCTGGTGGTGGATGCTGACACTTATGATTGCATCTAAATTATGTTAAACTACCAAAGCAGAACCCAACAGTCTAGATATCCAACTGATAATGATGCTGTTGGTTTGGATTATTATATATTATATTATTATTATTATTATTTTCACGTTCATAATTTACTTAAAATTAGCCCATTTGCTTTAATGTAATGCAAAATTATGTAAATAAATCAGGAAATTCGTTTCTAGGAAAACATCGAACTGTTATGCAAAGAAAGCTACTCCAACACTATTTCATAAATGAATTATTTATCTATCCATATACATATATATATATAGAGAGAGAGAGAGAGAGAGAGAGAGAGCTCTTTTGTTCCAGTCAAATTCTACACTCTAGTTTAGAAACTTGAACCAATGTTACTCACTTTGCACAAGACAAACGCTCAAAGGCTGCTGAATGAGGTTTAGAATGTTGACCCGTGCACTCTTTCTCAACCTTTAAGGCGAAGAACACTAGAGGAGAAGTCAATGTATTAAAGATTGGACATATATGGGATGTTTGAATGCATTTTAATGTATATTTAGTCTACATTATGGACTAATTCCTGGTAGTTGTATTAACACAACACAGTGTTTCAAAAATAATTTGCATACACCTTCTGCATAAACATCATTTAAGTATCCAAACTAGTAATGATAATAAAATCTAAAATGTCATACCATTCTGAACGACGCTGAGAAGTGTGACCAGCACCAGTAAGAAAATGTTGTCCATCACAGCCTCAAACATGTTCTCTAGTATGAACTGCGGATCTGGCTCAGAATGCTGGAGGGTCATTTTTAGCATCACAGATAACATCACCGCTGAACTGATGCGTTTCCTTATGGGAGGGCCACTTCTGCAAGTTCTGCTTCATGATGAAATGGCACATTTTGTACTTTTTAAAAGAAAATATGTGTGTGGAAACCCTATTCCTGGTGTAGCTGCATTTTCCGTTTCACAGCTCATCCTAGCAGTTGGTATTTTAGGATAAAATACAGTTTAACCATCTGAATGTGAAGTTGAAACCGACGGTCTGTTGACGGTCTCGCAGTGAAAGACTGCCCTCTGCTGGCTGAAACCGTGGTGCTGGTCTTAGCTGGTTTCAGCTCGTCTTCCACTATAATATTCTGCTTGTGGAAGTGGATGTCATCAAACACTGCATATTTTGGGTGTCTCTTTAATCTGACTCACCTGAATCAGCTCATTAGCATTGTCTAAATCTCCTGAAATGCTTGTCAAACAAGGGAACTAAACTGTGCATTTTCAGGAGGCCTCCATATCCAGGACTGAAGACATCTACTATAAACCAGCCGACAGACCAAATGGTATTGTTACTTTTATATTTAAACACAAAATATAAGAAGTACATGCAATGTTGTTGAACAAGCCTTATCTATTTGCTTATTGTATATAACTTGTCATAAAAGTCATTATTTAAGTCAAGAGTGACCGTTGTTACTCAAATAGAAAAGCTGACAAAGCAAGACAACTGAACTTATTTGAACGATATTTTGACTGTTAATATATCATATGCTAAATAAATTAGCAGACAGTAAGTCTTGTTTACAGTGGCCCCACCAAGTATTTATCACACTTGAAAATGTCAGTTTTATTGTGTTAGATTAAAAAAAAACACAACTCAACTTTGAGATCCTTTTAATTTCTTAACCAACTGCTTTTTTTTTTTCAACAACATAACCGTCAGTGTTGTTCCTTCAAAGTGTTTTAATGATATAATTTTTTATTTGGCACTTGCTTTTCACACTCTTAAAATAACCAAACTCCGACCTTTTTAAGTAGACCAAAAACTGAACAAAGTGAAGCTGTTTGCATTCACATTTTCCATGCCCAGTTTAAAAATGGACTGACATGATTACTTGAAAATTGTAATACTGATCATAAGGTCTATTTTTAATTGTTTTTATTAATAAGGCAATGCATACGTTCTGGGTCTAAATGTATTTATATTTTGTATCAAGTACTCAACTAGAAGCAAAAACAACTACTGCACCAAAAAAAAAAAACATGAAAATTGATTACTGCTTTTAATGGTAATGTAAACATGAAATTTAAAGTGCAAAATTATAACCATTGCTTACAATGTACAGAAAAAAATGAATGGAAATGCTTATGTAACTGCTGATAAATACATATTTTCCCAGCTATACTACTGTTTGAATTAGTATTTCTTTCTTTCAGTGAAGATGCATTAATTAGATCAAAATTTACAGTAAAGACATTAACAATTTTAAATAAACTTTCATAATCCTATGATTCAGAATCTTACTAATCCAAAACTGCAAGTGCTTTAAAATATTTTATTGGTTAGAAATTATTTTTAAACATTTGTATCCAACAAAAAGTGTAGAAACCACATATATAATCCGTTTGAAAGTGAAGCGGTTTCCACCAAGGCAAAATTAAATTCCAGTAAACAACATATTACATTTTTGGGACCATTTAATATGAACTGTGTGTTAACCATAAAAAAAGACAACAAAAACAACTGTACAATGCTGTACAAACCTTAACAAATGCATTGTGCATACTTTGATCTTCAAACTCTGCACCCTTTAATGTTCTTTATTCTTCAAGTATACCAGACAAAACGTGTACTCTGGATTCATTTAACTGATCATGTACCACAGGCTTTTCTAACAGAAGTCTTGCATTCCCAACACGAAACAAAGGAAGAGATCTTGGGAACAACTTGTTTTGACATCAGACCAAACTTTAATTTTGTAAAATCTAAAAGCTATCAGAAAAATATATCTAAGCCATTAAAATCGGTGTTCTCAATTGCAGTCTGGTCCATCCCTGATATGTAGTCATCAAGATTCAACACAGAGTCATTTGTGGACTGAGAGTAGTTTAAAGTTGCTTCAGGAACCATAGTTGTTACACAAGGATTTTGCTGTGCGCTTCCAACGGTCTTTTCCACATTTTGGCCGTTGTTCAACATCTCTAGGAGCCCCGTGCTGTCAGGTGAGAGGTTACTGACGGTCGTCGCAGGAGACAAAAGCTCGGCGAAGAACTGGTCATACGCTGGACTGTCGTATGCCGTTGTACTAGACGTGACCGAGTAGGGCGACGAGAGAGCCGTGCTATCCGGTTTTGGAGTAGATTCTCCTGCACTTCCCAAAAGCTGGTTTAATTTAGCCAGTTTCTTTTTCTTAGCCTTGAGCTTTTTCAGTAGCTTCAGTCTGAGGGCTTCTGTAGAGGTAATAGGCTGCTGGTCTGCCAAAAGGCTTGGGTTTTTCTTAACAGATGGGCATGTGCCACCAGGAAGAGTGATTGGTTTGTGTTGAGCCGCTACAGCAGGATTCACATCACTTGAATTTGGCAATTTCTTGCTTATGAAGCCACCAAACATGTCAGCTGGCTTTGCTGGCAGAGCTTCGTTGTCACATTTCAAATTGGGTTTTGGAACATGAGGAGGAAGCGTTATTGGTGTCGACTGGAAGGAAGGATGCCGTTGAAGTAATGAGGATGCAAACGGTGAAGGTGAATGTACTTGTGTAGCCACTGACGGTCTCGGCACCACTGGATTGGAAACCAAAGATCCTTCCTTCAATCCAGAACTTTGGGGTTTCGGAGGGTTTGAAGGTTGGCAAACGGACTTGGAGATACAAGATGAACTAGATGCGACAGAAAGACTGGGGATAGTGGCCGGGATGAGGGCTGGGCTCTGGGGAATCTGAAGAGCCTCAGTGGCTCGGTTCTCATCAACAAGAGTGAGGGTCACAATGTCTGTATGTGACAGACCCTCAAAGGTGTCCAGTAAAGTGGTACTGCCGATGGATGTATCCAGAGCGCCAGCAGCAGTCGAGTCTCCCACGGTGAGCGCGCTGATGACACACGTGTCATCAGCCACAGAGTCTGACAGTTCGTGCGGGTGTCTATCTTCGACATTCGTGAGTGCCGAGGGAGCTGTCGGTGAGAGAACTTCTGAAACTTCATTTTTAGTGGAGTCTGATTCCCAGAAAACAATGTGAATTTCGTTGGCAGGAAATGAAAACCTCTTGTGGGTGATGCTGTAAGGGTATTTCAAATCATCGAGTTCTAGCCATGACCCTAAAAGACAGAATGCAAACATGTAAACGAACCACCATTAAGATAAAATTTTAATAACAATAAAACAGACCAAGTAATCGGAAATAACTGTCAGAATTAGCTATGGGTGCACGATAAATATCGGCCGATAATTAATGCACATCTTTTCAGTAAAGCCGGTTCTCTAATCAGTGGCAAATTCCATCAGGTGCAGGATTTCCCATAAAGCATCTGATACTACATGGAGCCATTGTTAACTGACAAGCTGCGCAAGTCAATTGTGATAATGAACATGTAATTAATTAATGCACATTAATTATCAGTCTATTTATTGTGCACCCCTAGAACTAGCTGTAAATCTATTTAATAAGTTGATCATTTTTGTGGATTTTATTTTATTTTTTTTTTGCTTTTATGTAATGTGCAAGTAATTTATTACGGAAGCATAATGTTAGAGGAAAAACTATAGCCCTAATCTGGAAAAGGGGACGGAAAGCAGCAGCTAATTTGCATCTAAAGATGCATGCATGAAAACAGCATGTTTCTGCTTCCCCTCAAAATAGGCATTTTCAAAATGATATAATCATCTGTGGAGTATTTGGAGCTGAAACTTCACAGACACATTTTTGGGAAACCTGAGACCTATATTCTGCCTTGTATAAAGGGGCATAATAGGTGCTCTTTAACAGAACAGCATTTAATTGAAGTAGAAATCTTTTCTAACATTAGAAATGTCATTGTGACAATGTGTCCTTGCTGAATAAAAGGAACCAGACTCCAAACTTTTGAATTGAATGGTGTTAAGTAGATCAACTAACGAACTCCCGGAATAAAAGACTCACCACTGCTCTGGCGGATCCAAGTGGCAAAGTGCTTTAGACGCTTATTGTACTGGATGACAGTGCTAACATTGTAGTGCGTGCCCTGGAACTCAAATGACAATTTAGAGAGGTCTTTCCTGGGCAAGCCCTCCACAAAGTGCAGTGCAAACACCGAGGACAGTCTGCAAAAATGAACAAAGCCATATCAACCAACCACAAAGACCATGAGGTTAAATCGTGGTGAAACAAGGAGGGGATAAGAAAAAATACATGGAAAAAAAGAAATTTAGTTATTTCAACTCATACTTTTCAAGCACCATTTTCCTCCTTTGGTTTTTACGGTTGCAGTTACTGCACTGAGTGCGGTGGATGGCTTTTAGTGGATGCCAGTCATTCAGAATCTGAGTGAACGTTGTAAGAGTCTTCTCAACACTGCAAGACAAAAGGAGGGTTGTGTTACACGTGGGTGTGTGCATGTAACCAAATATATATACACACTAAATCAAAAGCGGTTTAATTACCAAATACCAATTATTTAAAATTAAAAGGCTCAAAACCTTTACCTGTCGTTTAGAGTATAGCTACAAGAATTGCACTTAAATTCCCAACGGACAGTATGCTGGAAAAGCTCTTGAGCCCACTTGTCTGCACGTAGAAGGAGAGGGAGGGCAAACACGGGTGTTTCCTCCTGACCTGTATGACAGACGGACAAGATTATCACTCAACACAAATAACAAGCAACCGATGGATATCAGATTGTTTTATGATTAGATGTTGAGCAATTTTACCAATTTCACACTTGAGAGTGGGCTGAAGGAGTTTGAAGAGTGACAGACGGAGCGCAGACAACTGCTTCTCTACCTCACACAGAACATCAGCAGGAACTCTGGTTACCTCGTCTGCAGAAGGAAAATCAGGTTCAACTTTCCAGCACATGAATGCAAACCTCTTTGTAAAAGTATATTTTTGAAGTGAGGGTAAAAAAAAAAAGTGAACATAATAAAACTCAATTTATTTTTAAATTATAGTGCATTAATACTTATGAATACTTACATAATTGTTAATAATAGAAATTTGAGTTAGGCAATATAAATTTACATTTAATACTATAATAAAGAAAAAATATTTGATCAACTTAAAATGGAAAATAACTATAAAAATTAAAGTTTGTTAATATATACAAATACATAAATATTATGAATAACTTACAAATAACCATTAGATATTCAAAATAATTTTAACTTATTTTAATTTATACAATTAGTGTTCACATAGGAGCAATTACAAGTAATGTCAATTAATAAATTTAATCCACTTATGTTCACTTAAAACTATGTAAATTTATGTTAACAATTTTATTTAAAAAGTACATTCAAGTTAATAAATAAATGTTAAACTATGATAATTTATTTAAAATAGTGTATTAATGAATACATTAGACAATTTTACAAATTACTATTATAATATTCTAAAGAATAATACGTAATTCTTCAATTTTAAATTATTTTTTTTACATTTATTTTATAAGGTTTAAATCTTTGGATATTAATAATGCAAAATTACAATAACAACAACTTACAATTAATCTATAAGTGTGCGTGTATTTGTGCTCTAATAAAAAAAATATTAACATACTAAACATATGTACAAATATTAAAAATACTAAAAATAAACACTAACTTCAGAAAATCGATATGTTTAAAACCCTGAAAGTTTTTGCTTTCTCTTGCCTTCACAGTGTTGCTCCTTGGCTTTCAGATTGGCACAAGACTTATCATATGTGAAGCAAAGGTTCCAGACAGCAGAGTTGCTGGAAGGCACTGTTGTCAACTCGTCGATCAGCTTTACATTCTGACATGGAGTCTCTCTGATGGTCTTGCAGTTCACAAGCATCGCCAACAACGAATCCAACCAACACAGGTTGTCCTCATTTTTCCAGAAGAGATGAGGTGGCACAGGAACCAGCTCTGATGATTCCTCATCTACATCCATTCCAACGATCTCTTCCACCTTATCTTGAGTACTAGACACACAATCATCCTTCTTGTCGCACAACTCTAAATCCTCATGGGTGGCAACAGCAGGTAGATCTTCAGGATGTTGTTCCTCAGTGCCATTAATGGAGTCAGTCTTTCCAAGTATTGATTGCTCATCAGTAAACATTTGTGATTCAACAGTGTTATCTGGAAGGGTGCCGTCACTGACATCAGCACCACATGGCTCAGGTACAGCAGATAAAACATCCAGTTTCTCCTCTTTTAATCGCTTTGAAGGGGAGGATGTATCATCCACATCGGACAGGAAAGAAATGCTCCTCTTGCATCCATCTTTAGACAAGCTAGCACGCACATCTTCCAGAGATCTACTAACCAATGGATACAGGCACTGCAAAGCAACAGAAAAACACCCCACTGATGTTAATGACCATCTTACTGGCCAATCACTCTTCTTTACAACTGGTCATAAGCATTTAATAACAATGAGAAATATAATATTACCAATAGTAAAAGCTTAAAATAAAACCTAACAAACATATTCAGTTTGTACCTCACCTTAAAATCTAAAGGACCAACTATAATTTGCAGTACAAAAAATTATTTTAGAAAATATTTTTTGCAAACATTTGGAACTTCCTCCCAAAAAATATAATTAATATAACGGTCACATTATTTTAATGGTAACTTAAGCACATTTTACCTGAAATCTCTCACAATTTTTAACTGTAATGTGCACAGCATTTTACTTTAGATATTTTGATTCATGTGATTTTCAATGGTGATTCTAATTTGATACTAACTTATTGATTCTTTTACTTACTAAACTAAAATCAGCATAAAATTTCATTTAAAAAAAATATATAATATATAATAGATCATACGTTTATATATGTATATATATATATATATATATATATATATATATATATATATATATGTATAAAATATTTTATATATAAAAATGTATTAAAATATGATCCAAGTAGGGATGTCAACGATTAATCGATGATCGATTAATTGTCGATAAGAGATGCAATCGATTAAGGCTATCGATGGTCGGTTAACCAATTCAATGTTTGGCTGCGTGCGGCTCATGCGGACTCAACACGTGCGAGCGGCTGTGAGTGACGGTGACGATATATAAAAGCATCATCATTCATTCACAATGTACAAATTAAGCTTTTAATGTGATTTAAACTTTAAAGTACATTAAAATAGAAACAACATAAAAGTTCTTCAACATTAAATGCAATAGAAATGTAGTTACTAATCATTTCATCAGATAACTGTTTTATATCGTGCGCTTTGCAGGGCTGCGGGACACAGTGACAGGACAGGTAGTCTATTCATTCCTACAACTTGTTAATTCATTCATACGAATTATTAATGTGGCAGTTGTCCATGTTTCATTAATTTTGTTCCCTAAATAACCCATGACTTAAGTGAAATAAGGGAACAAATTAATAAATCGAACGAATTCTTAATTCATGAAATCTTTAATTTCCCTTCCCATGTTTACCACAGTAAGAGATGCGAAAACAGTTATTAAAAGCGAAAGATAATAAAATAAACCTGGGAAATTAGAGGGTTAGACTATGAAGATTTAGGAAAAGAAACAATGCCTAAATATACTGAATTTGTGGAAATTCGTGACCAACCGGCAAACCAGAACAAAGCCGCGTAAATGAAGACTATGGGGTCCAAAAGCATGGTTGCGCTCTAACATTTTCCAGTTAACCTATTATTCCTCTAATAAACAAAGCTTTTATACCACACTTGTCATAATCAGATCTTATCATTTCTAAATAAATAATTGCTGGATTCAAAACAGCGATTAATAGGCGCTGTGACCGACACATTCCTGGAGCGTTCAGTTTAAATAGACCGTAGTATACCAGTCCACTCTGCTGTTATGCCAAGGACATTTTTGCTCATATGAAGAGGATCATCTTTTCCGTCTATATGCGAATGCGTGTTAAGTACACGCCTAGTTTACATTATAAATAATAGTTTAACATTCAAATACATTGCAAATATGGAAACATTTCGATTTGTGCCGAATGAGACATGAGCAATAACCTCCAAATAAATCTAGCCTAAGCCGCGCTCGCTCATCCTCGTCTGCACGCATGAACTGTCACGATCTAATGCGCTGTATGCCGGATTTTTAAAAATCTGACATTTTCTAGGACAGAATCCAGCAGGATCAAATTAATGTGAGCAACAGTGTGTTTTGGTGCAGCAGCGCCGATGTAGTTCACTTAATGTGCAGCGCAGTCACACGCGCTCCACATTTCGGATAATTTTATACAATAATGTCAGTTGAAAACATTGCAATTGCGCTTTAAAATACAACAACGAGCACCACAAAACCATTTAAAGATGCGCGTTCAGCGTTCTCCGTGCGGGATTGGAAACTGTCAACAAAGTAAAATGACCTCAAAAGTATGGCGCGCTCTCTTCATTTTATCAAATGATCATAATCGCATCTATTCATTTTATAATCCTGCTACTAGCATTTTATTCAGACTAAAACCTCTTTAATTCAAGTGAGAAAGCGTTTTGTGTGTGTGTGTGGCTTTTGCACATCCCGTCATACCGCTGACTGCGTGCCTGCAATAGACGCATTTTGCAATATTATGGTTAACGATTAATCGATTAATTGATCGTTAATTTAAACGACGATCGATCATGGAAATAATCGAAATTTGACATCCCTAGATCCAAGTATAATATTTATTTTACTTATGTTTTTTACCATAATGAAACCCAATCTCTTAAATAAATTCTCACTGGATTTATTACTTTATTGTATCTCTTTTCTTTCTAAACTATCATCAGCATAAATAAAGGGTACAAAAACACTACTTTGATATAAAAATAAAATTTCTTAAATTTTTCTTTTAGTTAGTTATTTTTTCACAAAATTGTGTTTTACAATGCTAACATTATTCATGGGTTCAAAACTAGGCCATACTTTCTTTATGCAACACAAAAACTTACTAGTTTTTAGTTTTAGAGTAAACTGACCCAGATATGACTGGTTTTCATTCATTCAATTGTTCACTGAAGTGCCAGCATGTCCTGATAAGCAAGAAAAAACATCCTCACCGGTGGATTTGTACAGAGCATAACACTCTCCTCCAGGTTTACAGCATAAAAGCGGAGGGCATTTTTCTGACCTTTTGTCAAGCACCAAGGACAGTTCCCTGGTGGTGTGCCATTTTTTTCTTCACACTGTAAACACAATGAGAAATCACGATCACTCAACAACACAGAAAATACAAGACCCATAACACAATCAGTGTACAACTTAAGTGCTTTTATGAGTATTCCTTCGCCTTTTACACAGATTTCCGTGTTCAGTTTTTTCTCGTTCGAGGTGGAGGATCAATTGGATGCAATTTTTCCAGACAATATAGAACTAAATTTGAGCGGAGCTTTGCACGAGTGACAGGGGGAGAGAACTGAGCATAACTGACTTTTCCCAAATACCCCGCCACCGCTGGGGTCGGAGTCCCTATACCAGTGCCTTCGCCGTTCATTCTCATGCCACCGAGGTTTCCGTTCTTTGAAGAGTCCTGCGGCCATAAACTTGACATAACCGTGACACCCGGCTCACCGCCTGAACGCGCTGCAGTGAGAAAGAAGAATTCATTTCTGAGACATCAACTCACCCTTCCCGGGCAGAAACACATCAAGCAAACATCTCAAACTTGATTCGCATTTCCATACTTGTGCTTGTAAGTCAGTAAGAGAACAGTTTTGTCTTATTTTAATTTAATTCAGTATGCAAATAAGCAACAAACCAATCCAATTTAGTATGTAAATACATTTAAGTGTTGAATGCTAAACATGTCTTAAACCTAAGTAAATGTGTCTCAATACTAGGCGTCAACCAAAATTTCTTAAATTAATGTCACATACACAATCACTGTAAATCACTGATCTATATTATATTATATTCTATGTTATAGATCAATGATGTAAATTGAGTTTCTGTTAAACTGTTTGAATCAGTGGCACAAGTTAAAAAAAAACACTTTAACCTGAATGCTAAAAGGACTAACATTAAATAACAACAGGTTCTACTTCGCAAATATCGTAATAACTGACATTCGTCTTGTTTTGCCGTTTTCTTAATGACAACAGAAGTTTGGGTAACGTTAGATGTAATGATAAATATACAGGACGCTCTTGATAACTGCTAAAAATGACCCGTTATACAAAAGAAAATACATAAAAAGCAAACTTTAGATATTTAGATATATTTCTTAGTTGAGCACTATCAGGCGCTAACAAACCGGTGAGCGGACTAGAAGATGAGCAGATCGCCCAAAACCTCAAAGATTGTATTCACAACCGATTTTCCAGGTGCACATCATCTGCTCCAACACGTACCTCGAAACCGGATCGAATGTGGAGAAATTCCAAACTGGATTTCAAACACGCTTTTGGTAATTCCAGCACGCCGGTAGGAGACATCTCCATGTGCATGCTCCCCGCCGTACGCTCAACGTACTACTTCCGGTTTTGTTGGAACGAGTAATAAAGTTTTTACAAAGATTAATTTACAGCACAAGAGCGCCATCATCCGGATTGTCTGCGTGTATTTCTTTTACCGTCTATGAACAGTGTCTGAAATTACATTGAATTACATCTGCAGCTGCAGATATTGAATCAACGTCAAAACAATCAAGTCTAATCTATAATTAATTGTAGAAATACGCAAATTTTAGAGTAAGAAACGTGTTAGATGAGATAGAAACGATTTAGAATTCTTAAAGTGCATATGGTTAAAAAAAACTCGATTTAGATTGAAAAATTCATTTAATAATTTAATATGTTGCTACCCAGTCTCTCTCTCTGTTCCATAATGCATTATACAGCGAGCTAATATAGAAAAATACAGAGTAGATAGGAAAATGTATAAATTAATAATAATAATAATAATAATAATAATAATAATAAAATCTTTAGCAGTTCAGTTTTCATATTTGAACTTTCAAAACAAAGTATGATCGTATGGATACATGATCATACAGCATATGCGGTGTTCAATTTATTATCAAAACGTGGCAGAATAAAAAAAGCAAACGTTTTTAATTCCAAATTGTGGTGTTACAGAATCCACATTTAATTAAAAATAATATATATTACTCGGTTAGTGCTTTCATTTCCTGGATAATCCCTATATGAAATATTTGGTAAATTAACTCTTTTTTTATGTTTTTTTTTTTAAATTAAAATACTACATATATGGTACTATTTGTATTCTCACGTCGATTAAATAAAACTGACCAGGAGTCATTAGATTCATATGTTTTTCTGTTTCTGTCACAATCAAATTCACATGTTTTTTACAAACGTATACATGCCAAATACCTATATGAAAAATGTATAAACATAGATAAAAAATATATACATGGCCATATAAGCATATCTAATCAATAATAGCTTTTTAATACGCAAGTGTCAGTAAGAGTCTGTATGTGCTCAGAGCAGCATATAGCGCGTCTGTGAGCGTGTGCTCGAGCGGCGGCGCGCCTCTCTTATGAAACAATAATAGGCTATATAGGCATACATTTCCCATAAGGCTTCCTCGGCAGTTTATCTGTAGCCCCCGTCCCACACAATACGATTTTACTTTTTTTTTTTTTTTTTTAAGATTTAGTCATTAATATGCATAGGCTCCGGCTTTTGCGTGTGTTTATGTATGGAAATAATTTGATTTCTACTTGTGGCCTAAATAGAAATGCATGTGTTAAGATAGTGCTGCCTTTTTTCAGAGCAACAATAACAGGTGTTGCTGCGTTTTTAGTATTCATATGATAGATAGATAGATAGATAGATAGATAGATAGATAGATAGATAGATAGATAGATAGATAGATAGATATCAAGCGCAACAAAAAAAGAAGAAAAAAAGAATAATTGGGAACCATGGTTCTTAAATTCCACTCAACACTATCTCTATTTTATCTACTAAAATTACTATTGTAATTATGAAATTTAATTAGTGGTCGGGCTGATCAAAATGTTGTTATCGAGATCAATGTTTTGAGTGTTAATTTAACACCCTGAATACAAAAACCTTTACCGTTGTCTCGGGGTCCTGCCTTTTAATTAGTCAATAGGACTAACTAACATCTTGTAGAAAACATCTTTGACGTTGTATCATTGAATCATCTCGAAACTTTATAATTAATCAACATTTGATACTCAAAAACTAATATCACCGATTGAAACACTTTAATAAATATGACTCATAATTGCATATTTTGGTTAAAATCTGACTGGGATATTCATATAGTGTTTGTAGTAAGAGGGACGTCAGTCGGTCCCACTACTCTTGCATTTCAGCGTTTTGCACCTCACAGCAACACCGACACTCCGCATTAACTCATCCATTTAGCACTGCGCGTGGAACACATAGAACACCGTACTACCACAGCCAACACAGTACACACAGCCTTTGCTTTAAGCTGAGACGAGAAACACACACATTCACTCAGTATTTTGTATTAACCCGCCATTTAAAACACTCGTGACGTTTCACTAAAGGCAGCCAATCGCAGCTCGGCTGTTATAAGGACAATGGAAAGCGCTCAGCCAATAGGAGGAGTGTTCGCCGTGGCGGCAGCCAATGGAATGGAAGCCCTATTGAGAGTAATGCTAGAGGGTTGAGAGAGCAGAGTACTGCGTAGAGCTATTACATCCACATACAGCCATTGCAGTACATTCACTATCCAGACAAGACAGCGGTTAAGTGTCAGCTTGTAGACATTTCAAAGTCTAGGGTAAGTACAAAAATTGCGAGAAAAGGTCAGGAAACCATACGGTATTTAAATTTAGCTTGTAAAAGAGCAATTTTATTGGCGGGGGGATTTTTGTGAAACGTTAAAAATGAGGGTATTATCCCCTCAGAATGAAAATGAGAATAACCTTAGATTTTTAATTTAATTTGTTTTGATGTACGCCTTGAAATTACACGAAAAATAGTCGGTTTTATTCGAGGGGCTGAAATACAGAACATTTGAAAAAATACATTTATTCAGCCTATTTCGAAATGTAACATTAAGCGGATAACTAGGTGACAGAATTGCGTACAAACAAGGTTTACGGACGGCGATAGTTGCCAGCGAGTAGCCATTGCAGCGCTTTACAAGGGATGTCTGTCAGAAGAACTATGAGAAATGATAAGAAAGAAAAAAAACTGACTAACGAAAAAATCAAAGCACAACGCCGTTGTTATGTGTATGGATTTATACGCTTGGTGATATTGAAATGACAGAGATGCGGGCGAAAATAAATTACCTCAGGAGCTGCGCTTTACTGTAATGGCTGACTGTACTCGCATAGGAAACAAGGCAAAGCCACAGAGCCATAGACAGGCGCAGTTCGCTTCAACTTTTTCAAATCGTGTTTTCTACCCCGTCGAGTTCAAAGTACGCGTTTTTCGAGGCGGAAAATAAAAATTCTATCTTTCGTCGTTCCAACCCGCGTATTTTGACATTTTTCCGTGCGTGAGAAGGGTATTAAATTGAGAGTTGAAGTGAGGTAGGTAATGCAGTCGCGCGGCTCCCCCTTATTGCAAAGCAGTGTAATGGCTGAGCGCTGACACAAAGAGAAGGGAGCCATATTCTCAGTGTTATTGCATGAAGACAAGCGGCCATTGCGAGCCCACAGCAAACTCTGCACTGCACAGACCCAATGTATTACTATACACCAGGCGAATGCACAGGGCTTTTTGCGAAGGAAACAATTTCGGTCAGGAAAATCGACCCGCGCCGTTTGTTTGTCGTGTCCAAAAGCGAGCAGGAAGGCGGGTGGAGACATTTTAGGGGGACTTTCTTTCATGAAGAAGGCTTTCTCACAAAATGGAAGAAGAAATATTGCCGTCGTTGTTGACCTCCTTTCCTTCAGAGAGACAAGAGTGTGCGCCATTGCTATCTGAACGGTACATAGAGAGAAACGGGCTCTTTTCAACGGGGAACACGGCGAAAGTGGAGTCGATTATTTAGAAATTTTACGAGTTTTGCGATGTCGCGCATACTTTGGCACATAAAAGAACTTTAATTAACCAACTTATTTCTACATTTTTAACCATTTTTAACTTTGAAAAAATACACTTTGGGAAAGTTTTAGTATTTAAAAAAACTTTTTAATGTTTCATAAGACGTTTTATTTTCAATTGCACTATTATGGAAACTCATTTTGTCGTGACATGTTTACATTATAAAACGTCAAATTCGTCGCACAGAAAAACTACATGCAAATGCGCGCCTTTGCACATAACGTACTAAATATTAGAGTAAATAATTAGTTAAAATATAGCTTTGATAATTCCAAAATAACAATTTTGTTAGTAGAGTAAAAAAAATAGTAAAAGCAACAAATTTAAATGGTACATTTGGCAAGTAGAATTTAATACTTGATTAAATTAGGGATTTTCTTTTATACAATTTCAGGATATTTAGGCAAAGATGGGGAAGGATCCAACAAAACCAAGAGGCAAAATGTCGTCTTACGCATACTTTGTCCAGACCTGCAGAGAGGAGCATAAGAAGAAACACCCTGAGGCGACGGTCAACTTCTCTGAGTTTTCCAAAAAGTGCTCCGAGCGATGGAAGGTCAGTCACACCTTTCATTTACATTGTGTTAATGACCTTCCCCTCTTTTCCCAACAATGGGAAAACAATTTTTTTTTCTTCTTCTTCCCTTTCTCAGACTATGTCAGGCAAAGAAAAGGGGAAGTTTGAAGACATGGCCAAACAAGACAAGGTCCGTTACGAGAGGGAGATGAAGAACTACATTCCACCCAAAGGCGAGAAGAAAAAGAGGTTTAAGGACCCTAATGCTCCCAAGAGACCCCCGTAAGCATCTCACTTGTTCATTAAGATGCTTCGGCATTTGTGAAGGATGTAAAGTTTATAATTTTTTTTTCACATCCCCTGTTCCAACAAAGGTCCGCCTTCTTCATTTTCTGCTCCGAGTTCCGATCCAAGGTGAAAGAAGAGACCCCTGGTCTGTCTATTGGAGATGTGGCCAAGAGACTGGGTGAGATGTGGAACAAAACATCAGCTGAGGATAAGCAGCCATTTGAGAAGAAGGCAGCCAAGCTTAAGGAGAAGTATGAGAAGGTGAGAAACGATGCCACAAATAATCAACCAAAATAGCAACTGATAAATGATCTGAATTTTCATAAGAAGATTCCTTGCTGAAAAAATGAATCATTTCCTTTTAGGACATTGCTGCCTATCGTTCTAAAGGCAAAGTGGTAGGAGGTGCAGCCAAAGCCCCTTCTAAGCCGGTCAAGGTTAATGATGATGACGACGACGATGATGAGGACGAGGATGACGACGATGAAGAAGAGGATGACGAGTAGATAAATAACATTTAGAGCTTAGCTTTGTTGTCTATAAAGCATTTAACCCCCTTGTATACTTTACTGATGCCATAAAATGGGTAAAATAAATAAATAAAAAACCTGAAAAGGCAAAAAAACAAAACAAAAATAACAATAAGGCTGTGTATATGCTTTGTTTTTAAACTGTACAGTTTCTTTTTTTTCCTTTTTTGTATAGTTAACACTACAGAGGTGTCATCTGTGTTCGTCCGAATGCCCCAACCCTTAATTTAGTTCTTAGTTTAATTCCTTAAAGATGGTTCCAACACCACTATCCTCGCCTGGTACAGTAAAAAAAGAAAAGGTGGGGTTGTAAAATTGTCTTGAGGTCAGTGGAGTTTTAGATGTGTGCAGCGTACAACCTAGTTTCATGTGAGGTTGTAGTTCATATCTCAATGTACTTTTGTTTGTTTACTTTTTTTTTCAGATCAAATATTATCATCATTAGTAAATCGCCGTATCAAAGTTATTTTACTGTATTTTGAATACCACTGTAATTGCAGAAATGATTTTAAAAAGTAATTGTTTTGTTCTGTATGCTTCTGACATCAATAAACATTTTTTTTTAATAAAGATTTTAGTATCTTTCACTTTTCTTCATAGCATTAGATTAATTCTGGATTAATTTCTCTGCATCTTGTTGGATTGAATTTAAAATGTAAGTGAACTGATCTGAAATTAGTTTGTATTCGCTATTAGATAAGTAGTTTTTGTATTTAACTCCGCTTTTTCTAATACTGCAGGTGACTGGAAGTATCTGTGGGTTTGTCATGTCTACTCTTGTCCATGTCTAAGATCACAGGTACATTATTTAGTGTAAATACATCAACAGAAGCATTTAATATACCAACATAAAAAAAAACCTTATTACTAATTTAAAACTATTTTTATGAGTCAATTTGATTTCAGGCTCAATTATCTTTATATGCCTATACTGATTTATTTTCAAAGTCATCAGCATTTCATTTGGTCAGGAGATTTGAATGTATGGTTTCAGTACACTAACCAGAGAGCCAGTTTCGAGGTCGCCTTGTTTTTCGTGATAAACACAGGCTTAAAAAGAACACATGATTGTATCATCAGATGAAAGTCTCGATTAATCCGAGCCTCCTTCTGTTCATGTGGTTAAACTGCATATATTACAGCGGTATACTGCGCCATCGCATGGTCATTTTGTGGAACTGTCATTTATAAAGGCCATGACACTTCAAACAGATTATAGATCAGCATCTCTCCGACCATGCCATGATGTTCATGCCCTTATTTTTTTTTTTTAGCTCTGAGTATCTTCACTGCTTAATATACTGCCGTCCTTCTGCTACTGCGGATTGATTTTATTTTACATTACATTTACATTTATTCATTTAGCAGACACTTTTATCCAAAGCGACTTACAAATGAAGACATTGGAAGCAATCAAAAACAACAAAAAGAGCATTGATATATAAGTGCTATAACAAGTCTCAGTTAGGTTAACACAGTACACGTAGCATGAGCTTTTAAATAACATAATAAATAAAAAGAAAACAGATAGAATAAAAACAGAATAGAGCAAGCTAGTGTTAGAGGTCTTTACACACACACACACACACACACACACACACACACACACACATATAATTGCATAATAAATGAAAAGAAAATACAAAAAGATTATAAAGGTAGTTAGATTTTTTTTTTAAAGAATAGAATTAGAATAGTGAGTGCTAAAGTTATAGGGTCAAATAAAGATGGAAGAGATGTGTTTTAAGCCGATTCTTGAAGATGGCTAAGGACTCATCTGCTCGGATTGAGTTGGGGAGGTCATTCCACCAGGCGGGAACATTTAATTTAAAAGTCCGTAAAAGTGACTTTGTGCTTCTTTGGGATGGCACAATCAAGCGACGTTCACTTGCAGAACACAAGCCTGTAGAGGGCACATAGGTCTGAGTAGTATTTTGTTTGGAACTGTATTCTGAAGTAAAGAAATATTTAATACAAACAGAAAAGAACATATCATTCTGTCTAATGATAAAGGCCAACGATGCAGACCACTAAACAGTATATATATAAAAAGCCTCTTTCATCCTCGTGAATTGTTCGTTCTTTGAACTGCTATGTCATCATATAGGAAGCTGGGGCTAGTTATCACAATTGTTATTACAGTGAATATTTATCGATACTTATTTTTCTGTATAGTCTTGACTACAAAGACGATAACATAATAAAACATGTATGTAATTAACCAAAGAAAAATTAACCTTAAAGTTACCTTATCGTAGATAGATAATACCATAGACATCATATAGGATGTCTATGGATAATACCCGTGTGACAACTAGCCCCGGTCAGTTTTCGAGCTGTTATCCCGACTCCTCCCACAACACGTTGCGTTCATTCATCAGTCAGCGTCTTTTCGCGGCCATGGCAACATCAGGGGGTAACGGACTGTGGACCAGTCGAACGTAAAAGTGCCTCGCTCAAAGGTAAGACATCTACCTATTTCCATGGAAACGTAGAATTAAATGCAGAACACATCTATCATATCACATGTCTTTTGTAAGATTTATAAACTAACAAGTGGACTTCATATTTTGATTCCTTGCAAATCCTTTTTGTTATCGTTGGCCTAAATCTTAAGTGTATTGCACTGTTTCCTTATGGGTAATGTAGTTCCTTATTGTAGCGAGCAGTATTTGTCTGGACTTAAAGGCAAACGGAGAAAAAACTACAAATCCCATGTAACTTAATAAGCAGGTGCGGTGACTGTTGTGCTTTTCTTTCTTTTATTTTTTTTTACATACAACACGGCTTGATTTTATAGAGAAAATTGATTCTATGCTATTTTTAATAGTGTTTTTTCAGGTTAGTTCGTTTTTGTTTAAAGAAAAGACGAATTACATCCGTCCTGAAATGTATTTATTATGTGCTTCATGTTAAGTGTCCGAAAAACGGAACGGTCTTATTTTTACAGCCACTCTGTGCTCAGGGCAAAGGTTGATAAACCAAAGTTTAGTATCCTAATCCGTAGAGAAATCCTATCCTATCATTGTTATTGTTATCAGTGAAACCACACTCAGAGTGATTCAATCAGTAAAATTTACCTGATAAGATCGGAGTGTTTTAGTTATTTAATATAAAGTTCGTGCATTTAAAATGACCATAATTTTTGGTTGGCCCAAATTTTCTACAGTGGACAGGAAAAAAGTCCTGATGGGCAAAAACCTATGAATGCAACCTTTAATTAAATTTGTGAACATTCCAACCTTTAATTTAAAATTTGTATAATAATAAACTATTGGACATGTAAAGGTAACGCACCCTCATTTATGTATTTATGGTCTCTTAATGATTTTTTTCATTTTTTTTTTAAATTTACAATACAATTTTAAGAAAAGGCATATTTTGTTTTGCCCCTTTTTATCTGCTCCCCATCAGATTGAATATGGCATATTTGTATGAATGAGTGCAGCTTGCATTAATGTGCCCATACACACACTTTCAACTTGCATACACTCTTACCATCTTTAATATTATTTAATATCAGTAAAAAAGAAAAAAAGTTATACACCAAACTACTATTAAAAACAATTAATATTTAAATCTCTGTATAAATTTTAAATAGAAATGTTCACATATTCTACAAGAGGTCTGCACAGAATAGTACTACACTACACTATAAGGAAGTTGTTTTTTAATGTTATAAATATTTCTCATTCTTACATCCCCAAATACACATTCTATCTGAAGGTTTTGCTGTACATGTTCCCTGGAGCTTTTTGTTGGACAAAAAGTGTTCTGAAACAGAAGGGGACTTCTGAGATAATAGCTCTTTAAATAGTTCCTGTGTTGTATTTTGCAACATATTTTCAACAAAATTGTAGAAGAAATCTGGAAATGTGCAGAGACATTTTAATGCAGCTCTAGATGGTTTGCCAGAAGGTTCATCACTCTTCTTGTCAGAATCTCTATAAAAGTTTGATTTAGCTCACCATCATCTCTCTGTTCTTTGACATGTTTAGGACTCATGATTTTCAATCACCCGCACGTCAAACCAGCATTTCTGATGAAGCTGTGAACTAAGGTCGCATTGGAGCACTGAAGTAACGTTTGGTTTGAATATCTTTCTCACCATGAATCTGACTGAGATTTGCGACAATGCTAAGAAAGGAAGAGAATATGCACTTCTTGGGAATTATGACTCATCTATGGTGTACTATCAAGGTGTTCTACAACAGATCCACAAGCACTATCAGTCCCTCAGAGATCCTGCCCTGAAAGTCAAATGGCAACAAGTAAGGCGCTTGTATACTGTATGATTTAATCTGATATGTATTTATTTATAGTGCTGTTGCTTGTATAGGTATTAGCCAATACATACTGTGGTATTGGTACAATATATGTAATCTGAAGGACTCAAACCAATTATGCTTTCTTCCTTCTCTGAGCCCAGGTTCGGCAGGAACTGGCAGAGGAATATGAGCAGGTGAAAAGCCTTGTAAACACCCTAGAGAGTTTCAAGGTGGAAAAACCTGTGGATTTCCCCAACCCTCTGCCTGAAGAGAGCCCAAGGGACCCCGATGTGTGGCCGCCCCCTACCCCAGCTGAGCACAGGTAGAATAGGCAGCTGATTACCTAAAGCCCTGAGGAGTTCTGTCACACATCTCCTTACTTCACGCTGTCACTGTGGTGTTCACATTGTCATAAAGCACAAAATGGAATTAGCTTTGCTGCCTGAAGTGAAGACGGACATAGTTTGTGTTTTATCCAATTGTATTTACTCCATGTAACTTGTAACATCCAAGTAAAAGAACAATACCAACATGTCAGAGAAAAAAAAAAAAAACAGACTCAGAGAATTGGAAAAAGGATCACCTCCTTTTGTCAGTAATTTGTTAAACTGCTTTTGGCTTTCATTTTAACCTTTAGTCTGTTGGGATATGCCTCTGTCTCTACTAGCTTTGCAATATTTGCCCACTCTTCTTTGCAGAACTGCTCAAGTTCAGTTCAGTTTGATGATTAGCTTTTGTGGACTGCAGTCTTCAAGTCATTCCACAGATTTTCAATGAGGTTTAAGTCTGGACTCTGTCTATAGGCCATCCAAGGACAATCACCTTTTTCTCCTTCAACCACTGTGTGCTCAGTTTTGCTGTGTTCTTTGACTCATTGTCCTGTCGCTAGGTAAACCTTCCCTTTGACAACTTTCTGGCAGAAGGCAGCAGATTTGCCTCAAGAATTTGACAGTATTTTGTCCCATCCATTTTTTCTTCTATCCTGACTAGTGCGCCGGTCCCTGCTGCCGAGAAACACCCCAAAACAGGACATTAGCACCTCCATGCTTTACTGGAGGAATGCAGTTATTTGGATGTTGAGCTGTGTTGGATTTCCACCAGACATATTGTTTGGTGTTGAGGCCAAATAATTCAATTTTAGTCTCATCTGCCTCAAAATCTTCACGTTGTGTTTTGGCAAAGCCAACGTGTCTGCATGTGGTCTTTCTTGAGGAGTGGCTTTTTTCTTGTAGTCCTCTCATACAAGCCACATATTTGGAGAATTTGTGATATTGTTGTCATATGCACACAATGACCACTCTTTGTCATAAATTCCTGTGACTGCTTCAGAGTTGTTATAGTCCTCTTGGTAACCTCTCTGAGCAGTGTCCTCCTGGCTCTTTCATCCAGTTTGGAGAGACGTCCTGATCCAGGGAGGCTCTGTGTTGTATCAAATACCTCCCACTTCTTATTAATAGACTACACTGTGCTTCTAGGCATTGATAAAGCCTTTGATTTTTTTGTATCCATCTCCTGATTTGTTCCTGTCCATAGCTTTATCCCGTAGATCTTTTGAAAGTGCCTTTACACCTGTAGTTGATTGTTTGCTTCAGTTGAACTACCACAGACTGAAATGCTCCAGGAAAGCTCTTTTCATGCTGAGCTAATCAAAAGTTGAGAGTCAAATGGCTTTATGTGCCATTGAGAAGGTGATTAACTACACCTGATTGTACACTGGCAGTATATATATATGTGTTTATGTATGTGTATTTGTTTCAGGATTCTTTGATTAAAACATTTTTTAAGTGTCTTTGCTGTAACTTTTGACCAATTGAATGCTTCCTTGCATCCAATGTATTATACAGACATTATATACATCTATAAATTATATTGACTAAATTGATAAAAAAAATCAACCCTGATATCAACCCTGTGATATCACACTGTCTGGTCATAGGGGACCTGTCCAGGTGAAGAAGCCAATCACTGTATCAAAGCCCCAGAGAAAAGACTCCCCTGGAATGCAGCATCGTGGACCCATGGGGAGAGGCCAGCCAAACGTGAAATCAGAGAGGCCCAACACCCGCGACGGCCGTGGAAATAAACCTAAGGATGAAAAAGTAAGTTATTCAAACTATTGGGCTGAATGTACAAACTGAGGAATCTTAGTCTGAATTGGAATTATGGTTAATTTAGTTTCAGGATTTCTAAGTACCTATTATAGTATGTTGCAGAAATGTGTCCTGCCTGTTTGTGTTTTCAGAGTAAGAAGAATGCCCAGGAGGGTGCTGCTGATGTGGAACAGAGGAAGTTTGATGGCGCAGGCTATGACAGCGATCTGGTGGATGCGCTGGAGAGGGACATTGTGTCCCGGAATCCCAATATCCACTGGTATTGTGCCATTTTAGTGCTAGTTTTACTGTTCAAGGACTTAGCAGAACATAGTATACAAAATAAATGTTTTATACAATTATGTTGCTCATTTGCTATAATTAAATTGAATTATGTGTGATATTTCATTACTTTGCACTCTAGATGTTGAGTGAAAAACTGGGCATGGCACAATCATGAATTTGTGCTGTTGATTAATTGTCAAACCAATAATCGTGATTAACGATTTAATTGTCTGTCGTGCTCATGTCCCTTACAGTATGAGCCTAATACATTATTAAAAAAATGTATATATGCCCATTTGATTTGCTTTAATGCAGTGACAATCTATTTTAAAACTGAAGATATTTCTCTTTAATTTTGGTACAATTAACATTCACACAGGAGCCCACTAATAATGGGTGAATATTAATTTTGAGGTTTATGCACTTACATTTCCCTTTTTGAATGGCAAACTGCACAATTATAACAATTATAAGTAATCTTTCTGTCTATAAAAATCAAATGCAAATGCAAATCAGCCCTGAAAATGTGAAAATCCTCTGGGCTTAGGAATTGGCTGAATAAATGGTGATGCAGTAAGTTTAGTTTTCATACTTGACCAGACAGATAAGTAGCATGTTGAGTCAGCGACAGCTGTCAGTCACAGTGGCAGTTAGTGATTCAGTGCTGGATGGTGATTCAGGCAAGCTGTCACGTGTTACTGTTCCTGCAGGGATGACATCGCAGATCTGGAAGATGCCAAAAAGCTGCTGAGAGAGGCAGTGGTCCTGCCTATGTGGATGCCAGACTTCTTCAAGGGGATCCGCCGCCCGTGGAAGGTTAATATGTTAGATGACACCTGATGCCAGAGTTTGACATCTGAGCATACGCGCATATGGATTCATAGTCTGTCAATACTATGTTTTTGCCAACATTTATGTGCCCATTTGTTTCCATTTCTGGTGAGCATGGTTTTTAGTCCAGCAGGGGGCGCAGTTATACTAGCTAATTATGTAGGACAGAACGCACATTCTTCAAAGCGGTGCTGTATCTTTAGTCACAGATTGAGTATGGCTAATATATTTCACCTTCAGTTTGTTTTCCACACGCCATCTGTTTTATTTAAGTGTTTTTATCTCAAACCATCAGCTGCATCTTTGTGTTTTAAATGTGTGCCCATGTGAAGTCATCTTGTTTTTAAACTATCAGGGGGTGCTGATGGTGGGCCCTCCGGGCACAGGGAAGACCATGTTGGCTAAAGCGGTTGCGACCGAATGTGGCACAACATTTTTCAATGTGTCGTCCTCCACGCTGACCTCAAAGTACAGGGGAGAGTCTGAGAAACTGGTGCGGCTCCTCTTTGAAATGGTGAGCCAAGATATCATTTGATATTGATTTAGGATCAGGAGTTAACTAGGCCTCAGGGCACAAATCATCGAAAATGTCCCAGATATTTAAAATGTTACATTTACACAGCTGGATGACACTCTGTCAGGGAAATATTATTTAGTTCGTCAGTCAGTTAGACAACAATATGCCTTCATAAAAACAAACAAAATACCACCGAAAATAGATTTTGATTTTAAATTAAAGGGCAAATGTGCTGTGTGTTTTCTAGAGGAAAACAATTAGTTTGTTTGATAAAGGAAACAAATAGAGAACACGTACGCCCTCATGAAATGTAAAAGTACTCATAAAGGTCAGTGTTGATTTTACATAAATGGAAATATGCTGTGTTTTGATAGGAAAATGTCAGTAAGTTATGTAGAAACTGTAGTCAGTCAGTAAGTTAGTTAGCCAGCTAGTTAGTTATGCCGTCAGGAAAGCCAAAAAAAATGGGCATTACAATGTTTTATTAGAGAAAAGGTTTTGTCAGTTAGTTAGGTTGCCTGATTGTTAGAGAAAAAAATGAAATATGAAATGTGAATAGAAAAAACTCTGACACAACTGAATGACACATTGTTTATTTATATAAGAAAAAAGGCTAGTTAGTTAGTTATTTCATTAAAAATAAAAAATAAAAAAACAATCCCGACTCTGATGGAGTTAAAAATAATTAACATTATATTTAATAAACTAAAAAAGTTATTTTTTGCTTTAACAGGCTCGTTTTTATGCTCCTGCAACTATTTTTATTGATGAGATTGACTCTATTTGTGGGAGGCGGGGCACCTCAGACGAACATGAGGCCAGTCGCCGAGTGAAGTCAGAATTACTCGTGCAGATGGATGGTGAGTTTTGTCTAGTAGGCGACTCTGTTATGATATTATATTGAATGATGTAGCCTTATTTGAACACTCACCCATGTAATGGCATCAGGCGTAGGAGGTGCGCAAGAGAATGATGATCCCTCTAAAATGGTAATGGTCCTGGCTGCCACTAACTTCCCCTGGGACATTGATGAGGCTCTAAGAAGACGACTGGAGAAGAGGATCTACATTCCACTACCCACTGGTAATCTAACACCCTCACACACAAGCGCCCATCAACAGGAAAACGTTCTCCGGCAGTCACGGCTCTTCTGATTTCTCCATACATGTCACCCACTCATAAATGAACCAGCCTGACTAATTTCTCTCCATTCACACTGTGCTGTGTAGTTCAGTTAGTTAGTCATTGCTCACGAGCTTTCATTGTCTAATGCAACTCCTTTGTTATAGTAACAGGGCCTGGATTTTTGCATTTTAAATTGTGAAAATATGTCACATTTTAAAAAGGTCATGTAAATACAAACAAAAGGAAGTTTATTTCTAGGAACATGAAGATGTTTCTAATTGTGCCATTTTTTTCCCTGACACATAAGCACATTTTGAAATATGAATAATTAAAATCAAAATAACAAAGGCATTTGCAAATACTTTATAATAAAATGATCATTTTTTTGTTTTGTTTTGTTTTCATTGCTTATTTAATATAACTTAAATAAAATAATCAAATTTAAATTAAATAAAAAAAATTTTCCTGGAAAATAAGTCGCATGAGTCGGATTGGTTCAAAACTGCTTTGTGGAGAGGAACAAAAAACAAATAAGTTATTAAATTCAGAAATAATGTAAAATACCAGGTAAATAATTACAAATAAAAGAAATATAATATTACATTTTACAAACATTATATAAAAAATATTATTCTAGTTCTCCTTACTCCACAACAAATAACAAATGCATTTAATAGTTTTCATAGAAGAACAAGGATTGAAAAAAAAAAAAAATTGTGGCATTCCAAATAAACAACATTTATTTTAAACATCAAGCTTAAACAAATTTATTTAAAGTGAAACTAAAACTATGATGATAAAAAAAATGATAAAATGATCAGATGATAAAAAATTCTAAAATACCAACTTTTCATCAAACAATTACTGGACTCCACAGCTCAAGGACGGGCAGAACTCTTAAAGATCAACCTAAGGGAAGTGGAAGTGGCATCTGATGTGGATCTGACCCTCATCGCTGAGAAAATTGAGGGTTATTCAGGAGCTGACATCACCAACGTCTGCAGGTACAGTATGTTTTCAGGATTACAGATAACACCTTGTCCTAACTGAACATGATGTGACAGGTTTCAAGCATCAAGTCATTTTTGTACTCTTGCTAAAAATGTATTGCGGTGTAAAAAGTCCAAAATCACAGCCAAAAAGAACATATTCAAGCTCAACAGTGCTTGCCTTTATTTTATTTCTTTATTTTTTCCTTTCTTTTCACCCCTCCATTGTTGCAGAACATTCCTGAAGAGAAGAGCCATCTTGAACCATGCAACAAGATTTAGTTGTTTCGTGGACTTATTCGTCCCATTAATCAATTTAGTATGGAGTTATAAGTTTTGTTTTTGCATAATAAGGGAGAGGAGAAAGTATTTACTATCTTGCACTTGGATTCGGTTTACTCAAAAATGGAAAATTGCTAAAAATGTACCCTGATCTTCTGATGTATACGAGTTTGTGTATTCATCAGAACATATTTGGAGAAATTTAGCATTAAATCACTTGCTCAACAATGGATCATCAGCAGTGAATGGGTGCCGTCAAACAGCTGATTAAAAACATCACAATGATCCACAAGACTCCAGTCCATCAGATAACATTGTGTGAGGCAAAAAACATTGTTTGTAATAAATACCTAGAAACAGTTTTAACTACAAACTACTGCTTCCAGATAAAATAAGTCCTCCATCCATGATATTGCCTTCTCCAGTGAGAAAGTCATCTTAAATCATTCTGAATCATGAAAGAAATATGCACAGATCCCACATAGTTATAAGCAAATGGTGCCAAAACAGTTCAAAACAAATATGTTGTTGGATTTTTATGTGAGAGTACAACAGGGAATTGACTTGGATTGATAGTGGACTATTTTTGCCAGAAGCAACAGTTTAATGATGGATTTGTTTATTAAAAACAGTTCAGAAGACATGAAATGATTAAGTGAGTCATGTGGGTTAATTGTGGATTTATAATGTTGTTTTTATAGCTGTTTGGATTCTTATTCCGATGGCACCCATTCACTGCACAGAATTCATTAGTAAGTAAATGATGCAATGCTAAATTTCTCAGAATCTGTTTTAATGAAGAAACAAACTCATCTACATTTTGGATGGCCTGAGTGTGGGCAGATTTTGGTGTGTACTATTCCTTTAAATGAAGCTTCATGCTCCAAACATAAATTGATGGTGTTGGTTTGACTTTGTGCTCTCAGAGATGCATCGATGATGGCGATGCGACGGAGGATCCAGGGTCTGAGTCCGGAGGAGATCCGTGCTCTCTCTAAAGATGAGCTGCAGATGCCAGTCACCATGGAGGACTTTGAGCTTGCACTCAAAAAGATCTCAAAATCCGTCTCGGCTGCAGACCTGGAGAAATACGAGTCCTGGATGTCTGAGTTTGGGTCTGTGTAAAAAAAAAGACAGCTACGAGATAAGTGTCAATGTGGGAGAACACATTGTGGACCAATACTTGAGAAAAGGGCACCGTTTTATGTTTCAAGACATTTTAATATGCAAAGATGATACAGAAAACCAGTGTTCTGATGCGTTTGGACATGTTCGGATTAAAAAAGTTGCACCCTCATTTGTCAGAAATGCACCACCAATTGTGTATGACACTGAGCCACATTTATTTGTTCCTAGCATCAGTTTCAAGTGTTTCTAACTTCATTCTCTGCTAACAGATGGAAATCACTTGTGTTGCTAATGACCTGTCTTAAGTTTCAAAACTGAAACGCCTGTGAAAATGATACTTGACAAGGGAGACCAGCATAATCCTGGTGCTGTGCTGGATGTTTTTTTTTATGTTTACTAGTGTGTAGATATTCATATGTGCTGTGTTCTTTTATTTGTTTTACTTGATAGTTCTAATAAAATTAACATTTGTTCTCTACCTATTTAATGTCAAAATGTACTTATGTTCTTTTAAAATAAAAACTGTTTTAGGATTTACTTAGTATTTTTTTTTTGTCAGATATTGCTAGTAATAAAAAAATAATAATTCAAGAAACTGCAATTAATGCATTGATTTAAACATGAAATTCTGAAATGGAAAGACAGAAACTGTATTTTATAATGATACTAAATACAAATGATACAAGATAAAAAAAATTTTTTTTACAGTTTGCATATGATTTAGCAGTGCATGATGTTCCAAAGAAAAACATTGTCTTCATAATCTTTCATCAAAATATAATAACTTGGTCTAGCTCTGAAACAAACAAAAAAATTGTTTCGGATGATGTCATCAAGACTGCAGGCTTTGGCATAATATCAACAGATTAATTCGAACTCCGTCCACATTTTGTTAACCAAGTAATTTTTAGTGGATAAAATGAAGTCCCACCCTTCTTGTTTTTCGTCTTACATTAGCAAAATTTCTGTATAATTTCACAGACTAAAAAGGACTGTTGTCTATTGTCAATAGTGAGGCATAGCTTGCAAGTCTCTTTTCTAACAAGCAGGATTCTGCTGGCGAATCTGAGTGAAACCATTGTGAAATTTGTGTAGTGAAACCCTCTTCTCTCACAAGAACTTTCCAATTGCATGGATTCCTATTGAAATGACTAGAATTCACCTGCAAAAATTTGCCGAACAATGATAAATGTTACCACACATTTACAAGTTACAAATTGGAATCATTGTCCAAAATGTCACAAATAAAAAATCATTTTACAACTGGAACTCTGCCATCAACACATCTGATGTTCAAGCATTTACAGTTTTTATGGCAGCTTAGTAGAAACCAGATCTGGATCCATGATGGGCGATGAGTTTGTGAATTTGTTCTTGTGTCCTACAGCAGCAGAAGTGTGTGACTCAGTCGTCTGGAGGGAGGACAGTGGGGGAAGAGGATGACTCTGTTGTTGTGGACCGTGCTGTGTGAGCGTGGGCGGTGTGTGGAGTTTATTGTTTTCTGACAACATCAGAGTTAATGCGCTGACCGTCATGATGTGTTGTCTTCCCGAAGCGAAGTTTCCTGATTGTTATGAAATTGTCTATTGTTCTTTTTTTATTTTTTCTCCTTCACCCAGTTTTGGCCAGCATTAGAAGTCACAAACTGACAGAACTAAACTAGCATGGCGCAGCACCATACCATCACAGATAGCATCCAGTTAAATTGATCAGCAGGTTTTGAGTTTGTGTGGATCCAGATGGACATGGCAGCTAGTGTATATCCAAAGAGAGTGAGTGTGAATGAATCATAAGTATGGACATCAGTACGACCGGCTGACGAGAGGCTGATTTTTTTTTTTTTTTTTTTTAATTATGTAAAAAGCTGTACACATTTCATACATATGCTTTTATCTGTGTCGACAGCATATTTATACATGTTAATCTAATATAATTAAAAATTTAACTAATGTCCAAAAATGATCTATACTTAAAATGCTTCCAATAATTCCAATAAGAGTTATACACACTTACTGGCCAGACAAGGGAGGATGGATCCATGCCTTCATGTTCTTTACGCCAAATCCTGACCCTACCATCTGAATGTCACAGCAGAAATCAAGACTCATCAGACCAGGCAACGTTTTTCCCAATCTTCTGTTGTCATTTTGGTGAGCCTGTGCGAATTGTAGCCTTCGGTTCTTAACTGACAAGAGCGGCACCCGGTGTGGTCTTCTGCTGCTGTAGCCCATCTGCTTCAGGGTTTGACGTGTTGTGCGTTCAGAGATGGTATTCTGCATAACTTGGTTGTTAATCTGTTAATCTGTTTTTTTTTTAGATCTGGTGGTTTTTATATATATATATATATATATATATATATATATATATATATATATATATATATAAACCTGCAGAGTCATTACATCTGTTGCATTTAGATAGAAAGATGTGTTTATTAAATAACTCTACATAAATTTGTATTTGTTAATGGCACCATATCCGCACAAAAGCGTTTGAAGACATTTTCTGTAGGATAGACACATGCAAACTCTGTACTGAAGATATAAATGCCTTTTGTGTGAATATTTGTGGTTTCTATAATGGGCGTTTGAGAATTCACAGTTTTATGTACTGCATTCTGAGAAACTCAGATGATTTTATGCTCTGAAAGTTAATCTGGTGGTTTTGAGAGCAAGGAGAGTTTCAAGAAGGCTTCTGTGCTGCACTTGATACTTCTTGGCATTGTGTGCTTCTGCTCTCGGTTTCAGACCTCAGCTGTGTTGCAGTTTCTAATATGTCCCACGAGATTATGCTTTTGTCCGTTGTTGCTCTTCATCACCAAATTTCCTGTTTTACACATGTGAGCCCCAGTGCCTTAGAGAGAACAGAGTTTCCTGAAATGAATACACATTGCAATACGACCTGTTTGAAACCCTGTGGGACGGTCTCAGGAAGGCCTGCATAGGTAATAACATTCAATCTTTGTTGAATTTTATTGAAACTGAGGGCAATTACTTATCTCGGATGGTGATCATACCATCTGACATACAGTAGAACTAATCTGTAATGTCAATATTTTCCTATTTGTGTGTATATATAAACACTTTCTTGCTGTTCTTTTCCCACATTACCGGATGGAACTGTCATTCTTGGGCTGCTGGCCATAGTCAGTGACAGAGCCAAAATTCTAATCGCTAGGGTCTCCCTCTCATCAGACCAACCCAGCATGTTCAGCTATGCTAGACTGCTGTGCTCTGACATTGTTAGCGAGATACAGGATATCCCTGAAGGGGAGAGACAGCTAAACAATCTCAGACATAATCAACATTGTTTGTTAACAAACAGTAAGCCAGAAATTCTTCTCGATGATAACGCCCCACGCCCAACAGACAACAGTACATCGTGAGCCCTTGTCAACATTTCCACCCCTAAATATGGATGTAGAGTATTCCGAACATATGCTTGAATAGCAAATAGTAATATTAAACACTTCCAGTAAACGTACTGAACTGCCAAGTTCAGAGTCAAACCTTCAATCCTGCAACTACTAATGGAATAAAAGCACACGTGTGTAGGACTATAGGACTTATAAATAATATAGTCCTATTATTTAAGGGCAGTCGGAGGCCTTGTTTATATCAGTATCATGGACATCAGTGTTATTTTTAGTATCAGTGAGATACTATAAGAGTTTTTAAAATTTTGAATTAGTTTTTGTCTTTTTACAAGACAAACATAAATAAAAATAATAATAAAATAGACCAAAAACACAACTAAACTACTAACATTTTGTCATTTTGATTAGGTTTTAAAGATACATCTATATATTTTTATTTATTTTATTTTTTTTATTAATTTTCAGTTTCAGTTTAAGTCATAGTACATCTATGTTAAACTAAATGAAAAGGGGAAATGTTGTTTTGGTTACTAGC